>NW_020170401.1:909038-956473 GCF_000524195.1 Echinococcus granulosus
CTATTACCTTTAGTGGTAATAATAGGAATAATAAATTAGAACAAAAACAGCTTGATTTTTTGTTGTAAAAAGACAGATAATGCAGCCATTCCGCACAAAATATTTCAGTGTCAACCTGGTTGTGGAATAATTCAAATATATTATTTGATACCAAATTTAGCGGTTGTTTTCCTTTATATACGCTTCTACATTTCAAGATCAATTTTTTCAATATAACATATTTACTTAAATGTAAACAGTAGAAATGCAAAACACAAAATTTATTTTTCATTCTTGTTTACGTCACATCGTCGTTAGGCGCCTTCTGTCCTTGACACGACGTCGTCGTTCAGTCTGACACCATATGCCGCGGACCAAGTGCTAATCAAGCAGGAGGAACAGTTGTGGGCCAGTCTCTTTGCGCCCTCAGAAAGTGCAGTGGTCAAGTCAGCCATGGGCTTTACAGCACAATTGCAAGAGATGAGTCAACTGGTGGAAGTGGCAGCAGACGAGGTGATGAAGGGGCTATACTCTACTAACGTTGACGGGAAAGAGCAAGACCTCGTGGACAATACCGATGTCACATCACCGAAGGAAGTAAGTTCCGATGTGGAGTGATTACTAAATAATGCATTAGATCCCCTAAGGCATTGTTATCAAACAATCAGTAAAAAAATTTTTTTCTCCGAGAAAGGAAGTCTCTTGCCTCAAACTACTCATGTCAACAGAGTTTTTCCTTCCACGTGCGATTTATGGACTTGCGCTTGGCAATGATGGAGATACTTTATCATATTAACCTAAAAATTCACTTTACAAAAAATTAACTCAATATGCTTTTTGTGCTTTGGTTTGGAAATTTCGCAACCCTTGAAAAAGGACGTTTTTAGTCTATCTTTGCGAGGATTCGTAAGGAGAAAGCAAGCGAAGTTATGCAGGATGCGTAGAAGGTAACTTCTTCTCTCATTAACCGCCTAAATAAATTAATTCATAAATGGGATATTTTAGTAACTTAAATTGGTTTTGACAAGTAAAATGCACCACTTCACTACTCGAATCAAGAAAGCTGCCCCCTTCGATTCTTGCTTCAATAAGGCACATTCCACTTTCTGGTTAAAATGCAAATACTGGAAATGACTTCTAGTATCTACATTTCAATCTGCCATCTTTCTTCCGCGGACCGGATGCTGGCGAATTCGGCTTTTATGGGGCACTTTGTGGCAGGAAGTAAAAATCCCCGCTTTATTTTTTGGATGAGTTTGGTGGCGCGCACGCGCGCCTTAGAAGTGTGGAGTGGGGAAGTGAGGCAGAGGATCGCTTGGATGTGCCCGCTGACATGATTCGTTCGCCTAACAAGCGGTGCTGTACACACGCAAAAGGCATTTCTCTTCCACAGTCGGCTAATCAGTAAAAAAATCTTAAAGCTGCGCCTATTTGTGGAAGGGAAGAGCACAGTGATTTTTATCTGTTTAGGGCACTGCGCATTGGCTCGCACTTTGTGAGCCAGCACTACGACTTCCTCAGTTAATGGTACTGGGTCTTTACTACTCTCCAAAACAGAGGGTTGATTTTAACCAAATACGCGTAGCCTTAAGAGTTTCATCACCAAAAGCGCACCGCACCTGTCGCACCTTCACCGGCAGATCTGCGCATTCTACACGAAGCCTCATCGCTTCTGTAATCACGTCCACCAGATTCAGTCGACTCAGAAACCCGAAATAAGGGGAGAATGATGGAGAGTGTAAGAGAATAGACTGTACCGATGGTAGGCTGATGTCTGTCAATGTCTTATTAACACCATGCATTTGGCAAATCCCTGTAAACTACAAGTCATCTTAACAGACCTCATCTAGAATTTTGGTAGATTTTGGTCATGTGACATAAATAATCTGCTGCCCTTAATTTTAAATCCATTTTTAAATTTTTCTAAAGGTAGCACTCTGGAATTGTTTTAACCTCTAAACAGCGGATTGCATTCAGTTGGGTGGTCAATCGAGTAACCCCTTCTGGTGAGGGGAGTACCCTTTTTAATTGGACAAAAAATCCAAAGTGATAGATTATGTTTTTGAACCTTCAAATGTTCTTTTAATCCGTTTTAAAAACTTAAACCTTTCAAAAGCATGTTAATAGTCCCTTAGTCGAGCCGCCTTCATGCGATAAATTATTCCACAAGGCGTTAATGGCAAACTTAAATCCGAGTTAATCCAAAATTTGCATACTAACGATTTGCCTCTATCTTAAGGCTAAATATGTCTTTTCCTCAAATAAACACGCATTTGCCTTACGTGCGTTTTTAATAATAGAGTCAAATTTGCGATTCACCTCATAAAATGGCGATTACCTCTGGTAATATTTGCTCCATCAAAGTAGTAGTGCATAAATACAGAAAAATTAGTTCCTGAATTTTGTTTAGAGGATAACATGTTTTTAGCTATTAATTTTTTTAGTGCATTTTTGCACTGATCTTAAAACTTCACACCTCACCTACTTATGTGTAAGTTAGTAGTATGATCAAGTAAATAATATGTATTTCAAAACAATTTGATCTGATCCAAATATTCAAATTCAAAAGAGTAAAATAAAAGTGTAAAGTTATTTCGTAAGCCTGAGAAACATGCTTGTTGCCTTTGGGAAAAAGAGGACCATCAACGGTGCCTTTGTCCAAAAGGTGCTTCTAACAGTAAATTATAGTCCCCTTCAAGTTTTCCCTTGACAAGAAGTCCCATAAAGTATGCTTTATTCTAAATGCCAGCGAATAAATTTACAAGACAAATAAAACCTGTTTTTCTTGCAACCCATAAAAGTGAGTGGCTTTTTATCATTGTACGACTGTTTTATTTCAAAAAGAGTTGAGCATTTATTCATCGTGCATGAAACTTATGATTTTGAGGGAAACGAAGTTGTAAAAATGGCATTCTGGAGGTTTAATTGTTCTCCTTGCACGAATTGCAATCGGGAAGGAGGGCGGGGGAGAGGGGTCTGGCGAGGGCAGCGAAGCCAAATGCGGAACTAATTAAAAACCATTATTACAGGAAGATATCGTAGACGCAGACAGATAATTTGAAGGGCGGTGACTTTCAAAGCCGGATGTATAATTAAAGTGATAGAAATTATATTTCCCTCTTCCAGCGGGTTACCAGCTTTAAAAGTCCACTTTTTTCTGATATCTTGTCCCTGGACGTGAATACCCCGACTCTTCACTACCTATGACTGTCTAACAACCAAAGGGTTGACAGGCATCACCTTGAAAAGTGGAAGGAAAAGGAGCATGAAGAAGTGGTTGGTACTGCCATAACCCCCTTCTCCGAATACCATTTGACCTTGCTTTGTAAAGCAGACAAGCCCACCGTACTCCCACTGGGCTCAAAATAGCTGGAGGACGGTAAGAGGGTCAGTAAAAACCACCGACACCGACAAAACAGTCAGGCTATTCTACAAACCTCTGCAACAAGTTATTGAAGCGGAACATGGCAAAGGCCCCACCTAATTGGTTAATCACTTGTCACCGTCTATCATGGAAACATGAGTCATCGAGGCTAGAGATGGGGAGGATAAAAAAATGAGAAAATTTTATTTTCTTATGCTATAGGCCCTTTACTGACGTCCTTATATTTTTTGATAAATAAAAGACAAAGAGAAAAGTTAATTAAAGTAAAACTCAGTCGGTGAGTGGTAAATAAATAAGATAAAGTCCAGCCTTCCATAAAAGAGGTCATTCCAGGCACGATCAACTCAAGGAACTTTTCCTCTTCCCCTTTCTGTTCCTTCCCGAGGCAACAAAAGTGTTAAAAAATCTTTTTATAACAAACAAAAGTAGATTAGGTATTTATTCCACCCTGTCTTACCTCTTTTGCATAAACTTGGCAATTCAAACAACCGATTGAACGTAAATGTCACCGTGTTGACACCTGAGCTATAAATATTCAAATTTTCTCTCATGCCACTGTCAGTTGTTGGACTAAATATTCATGACAAAAAAAATTACCCTAGACACGTGGGTGTGCCCATTGCACCCGAGTCTACTTTAAAAGCCTCTTGGGAAAGAAGCACTTTCTGAGCAACTTTTAAGTTTTTTTTGTGCCATAGGAGTTAATTAAAAACGAGAAGAGCTCAGTGTCATGCAGGAATTGTAGTGATCACTTCAACCCCGACACAACAGCCTCGATTAAGCTACGTTTCTATAAGTTCTGGGAAATTAATGAGGTAAATTGATGAGTACTAATATTTTACCACAGTCCGAAGAGTTTAAAAGTCTTGTCCAAAGGATTGGTGCGTAGTAAAACAACAAAACAATAACAAAAAGCCGAAAGTAGACATGTCCATCCGTTGGCTACGCATGGTTCTGTTTAAGAATTGGGGAGGGAGGAAAGGAAACTTTGGAAGACCAAAGTGACCTGTGATTGCGAAATCCTCATCTGCCCCCATTTATAGTGACTGAAGGTAATTAAAAATAGAAGTAGGTTTGTACCATTTACGTTGCAAATCATTTGCAACTTTAGAAATTCAAAGAAAATGGTCATTTTAGAGTTTGTGCCCAACTAACTGTCAACATGATTAATCCGCGATTTTCCTCCACAAATGCCTTTAAGTAAGGGCTTTTATCCGTTAAGTATATACTGTCGAGCGCTTTTCCCTATTCTAGTGTGGCAATAGATATGGCGACTAGTTTAAGTGAATTACTTCCAATGCAAAACTTTCTACTAGGCCCTTGTACACATACATTTAAAACCCGCTTAGATGTGTGCATATCGTGGCCTTCATTATGTCAAAACATTGAGCAGTCACAAGTGTTGTTGCCTCTATGTCAACTCAGCAATATGCATGCATGTCTAGTATAGCAAAACAAAGTAATGTGTCATTCGAAATTGGTATCTTACCAAATTTGCTTAATTTGACGCAAAGAATTGGCCAGATTCAGTTGATAGTAAGCTTACGGGGTTTTTGAGCTGTGCATTTCAAAAGAATATTAAGTTGTTAATTAAAAAAACTTAAGCTTCCTTTTTGAAATAATTGGCCAAAGAATGCAATGTCCATTTAAAAGACTCGTCACTAACTGCCCTGTCTTGATTACACTTGAGTATTTCTAATAAACTAAAAGAGTGACCTTTAAGTTAGCCTATAAGTTGGAACGAAAATAAACACCCTCGTGCCGCTGAAGATAGCCAAAATCTAGTATACTTGTCTATATTTTTTTCCCAAAAAAGCAAATAAGCACAAAGCGGCATTGAATATTAGCTTGCGTCAGAGGTTTTTCAATTTGTACGTAAAGCCTTAGGGACGGGTATTTTAGACAAGTTTCTTTTTACGAGTAATTAAAAGGAACTGGACAACGATTTTAACTTTGGCTATTTAAGCACTAATTTGACCCATTTGACCAGATTTTAGATTTGTTTGCGCAAGAGAGATCAAGCATTTTGAATCAGGCATTCAGCAAATCCACACAAGAATTAATTTTGTCCTGGGCTGCCTTATTGAGGAAAGTTCTGACTGTAAATGCTTGAGAGGTTTTGGCAATTATTCATCGGAAGAGGATTTAGCCCGCTCGAGAAGATTTTTTCCACAATAGTGGAGAATTACTTGCCACCAGCGATATGAATGCATGAAAAATTAATGTACCAAGAAATTTTAGCAATTATTAACGTGAGTGATGCAACCTGTGGTATACACCTACTTCAGTGGGAGAAGTCTTGGTGGAATTAAAATAGATGGGTGTTATATGTCATGCCTCAATAGTGGATGACAATGGGCTACTTCGACCACCAATAGGTTCTTCACTTCTTAACAAAACAAAACTGTACACTTTTTATTGTTCGCTGAACAAGTGACCGGTCGACTGCCAAAGTTGTGATAGAAAAGGGCCTTTGTATGCATTGCAAAGAGAAGGAAAGGGCGAAGCTACTTAACGTCACATCATTATCTACCTCCCAATCGATCTAGTCACTTCCCCACTCCAGATCTCGCAGACATGCATCACCTCATCTCCACAGGACTGTGCTAGATTATTTTATTTGGTAAACAAAAGTTTTTGATAAAGTTAAGGCCAGTAGTATGCTCCGTCAAAGTAAAATGTGACTGAAAGAGGGCTTAACTGGTGCTGAACAACTTTGGATATTTTTGGTTTATGATGGGATGGAATCAAAATGCCTCTTCTTAAGGGATGCGTCTGAATCAAATGCGTGCTGTCACTCTACTGATGGCGACTTTACCGTGGAGCAATAAATTTGCCAAACATCGGAAGAATGAAAGGCAAAAATATAGCCATCAATTTATGTTTCTGGCACATTTTTTTGTTCCCTTGTCTCCTGGCAGCAACAACTTGCTCGCTATTGCCAAACTGAAAGTTGGAGCATTAAATTCTAAAAACTGACTGACGCGAAAAGGGAACACCTAACCTATGTAGTGCTATATGGGTCACAAAAATCCAACTGAAGCCCAGTGTTTCGCTCCCTACTTTAATTCAAACGTCTCGACTTTAAAATCCTATTTCTCGATTAAGCACACTTACCCTGCTTTATGAAAGGTTGGCTTTTGCCACAGTAAATAGAGACCAGCTTCAAAGGGAATTTTCACTTTTATTCCCCTACAAATAAGCCTGTCATAACTGACTTCAGTGCCATAGTATTCAAAATATTTTGCTTTTTTGCTCACTATTAATCTGTCACTTCGCTTTTATTGTTAAGGGATTAATTCCATCTTTTCAACAATTGGATTGCACTTTATTTGTGCCTTTGTAAAAATTCGCTGCTTACACAAAAGCAATTCCAGAAATTGACCCACCTCGTGGAGCAAAAAGTTCTTTTCTTTCGATCCGGAGCATTTGCTTCTAAATATTTTGTTGCTGCTAGCGTTGCTTGCTGATTTTTTCCGGTCAGCTACAGAGGTTTAAATTAGAAGGTAGAAAAAGTAGTTGAGATTAAAACCATTAGTTGGTTGCTTGTTTAAAAGGATCGGCTTAAAAATCGGAAACATAAAGCCATGGTTTCAAATGAAGTGATCAAATTGGACTGAGACCTGGGTTTTATGTAGAAGAAAAGTGAATAGAATGCATTTCTAAATGGGCAAGGGAAATTGTTTTGATATAGTGTCCTCATCCTGACACGTAAATAGGGGCTAGGAAGCACGTTTCGGTATGAAACAAACCAATTGCAGATAGCCTGCTTTGCTTTACTTTGATTTGGCGGCACAGAGGAAGTTGGATGGTTGCATTTTCTTCACCATCCAACAGTAAATTTTGTCCATTGTGAAGGCTTGTTATAGTTTTGGCTATGTGGCGACCAGATGGTCCATTTTTCCAGGCGAGTGCTCACAGACTTGACTCCCGAGACGGTAGGGCAGAGACTATCACTATAGGATTGGGAACTGATAGGTGTATGTTCATCAATCGAGTGTTCGATCATGTCAGAGCACCTCATTCTCCCCAACGAGTATATTTGAAGGAGTTTGGGTTATGTTTTATCATCAAAGGACACATCGTCCATTACTACTTACTACTCCATGCTAGTAAACATTTCCAGAGAGGGTGGAGTGGAGGGGTACTTGTGTAAGCCCTCAAATTGCTCTACCTTTTCGAAATCGTAGGTATTCATTAACAGTTACGTTATATACACCATTCCGCAGACAGCTTTGCCCATTTTCTGGTTTTGGCACGGTCATGGCTGTATGTCGATCAGGCGGTAGATCGGGGGCTGGCACTGCTGGATTCGAAATTGACGGACGCAGATTCGTCATAAAATTTTTACTTATTTCAAGTGCTTTGCTCCCCTCTCCATGCGTAAATAACGAGACGTTAGAATTTTAGTACTTCGTTGGACGGCAACGTCGTCCATCACCACACTCCACCCATTACCACAGTTACCTACCGTCTTGATTAATTGTGTCTGTAGTGGGCTGGACTGAACCGGTCTCTGCTAAACACGCCGTCTGCGGGGAACTCTCACCTTTTATTGCTCTGTGTATAGTGTTGTTACGGCGGCATGCCTCTGCAAATCTCCCAAATCAAAGTCCGGACTTCATTCACCCACAGAAATCAGCAGGTTCTAAAAGTCCTTTTGAACTGCTGACAGAGCTTTATGTCCGCAATCATGCGAAACGACTACAAATTTTGGGGAACAAATAAGTGGAGAAGTTCATCCGTGCTCCTAAATCTTTGTCTTATAACCCAGCAACAGCAGTAGCAGTAACTTTCAACCCAAGCGCAAATAAATTGAAGCAAAAGTTTTCTGAAGATTGCATAAATTTTTAAATTATTCAGGTCTGCAAACAACAGTGCCTTGGAATTCACCTGAGTAGTCAACAGGCTAACAACCTTTTGATAGAAAATCTCACAAAATCTCCTTCTTGACTCATAAAGTAAGACAGTTGTATTTATCAAATCTTGCCAAGTTTGGACGAAAATCCAGGCGCTGGGCTTGACGCTGCGTGTGCGAAGAAGTCGTTTCAACCCTCAAAGTTGAGTTAGGCGAGGAAGGGTCAAACACCCAGTCAGTTTAAAATCAAGAGCTCAGCCTACCCAAGTAGTGTCTAGGTGTAAGAGTCTCGGTGATACAGATCGGAAGTAAAATACCGAACGCACTCATTCCATTCGTTAAAAGGCTTTAAGACCGAATTCAGTGGGGCACAAGCCTGTGTGTCCCAATTTTATGGAATATCTGTCTCTAGAAGGAGAAAACTCCACCTTAACAGCAGCGGTCGATTTTATTCCCCGTTTTTTCCTTAACTGCCTGTTTAGCATGTCTAACGCCACAAAACAGTGACGGTGAATGTACAGGCTGAGAGGTGGGGACAGCATCTCCCTTCTCTCCCTCTTCTCCTAGCGCAAGGTAAGGAGATTTTTTTACGGATTAGTTTAGCCTTATGAAGTCTTATGTTTTCCTAAAGGGAAAGAACTTTCTCCCCACTGGTGAGTCGGACCTTGTTATTTCTGTCAAAGAGGTTTTTTCGTAATAAACGGATAAATCTCAGCCGTGGTTGATGTTTTGCCCTCAGAAAGCAAACAATTAAGAGCCTATAGTAGCTACTCTTGTCCACTTTATCCACGCACACGCACATAAGGGAGAGTCTTCCGGTGATGAGGGAACGTGCATCTGGGAAGTGTGGAATGAGTAAGGTGCTACTCATAAGGCTATATATCACCACAAATCCGTCAGCAAACAGCCTAAAACCCGTGACGAATTTTAAAAGGTATGGGGAACAATTGGATAGGATGTGAAGTCTATTGTTTAGTTATTTATGTACGGCATGGGGGGTTCATCCGTCTAGCTTATGCCACAATTTTCCCAGTTGATCTTGACGAGGGCCAATCATTTCATCACTTATGTTAAATATAACTGAAATTTTCTGACACATCAATCTCTAATTATTTTAATCACTGGTGGCAGGCGATTCTTCATTATTATAGACCTCTCCCTGAAAGTACTGTTTCATCATTCGGTGATTTATCACCATTGTTCAACTTTGGGAGCCATCCCTCGATGAAGCGTTTTGTGACGACACCTCCTCAAAATACGTTTCAGCAAATTTAAAACTCCTTTAAACTCAATTTGTAGACACTTTGTAATATGAGGGTTCATTTTGACAGAAGAGTT
Source organism: Echinococcus granulosus (assembly GCF_000524195.1). Taxonomy (NCBI): domain Eukaryota; kingdom Metazoa; phylum Platyhelminthes; class Cestoda; order Cyclophyllidea; family Taeniidae; genus Echinococcus; species Echinococcus granulosus. The sequence continues at coordinate 918,599 of NW_020170401.1, forward strand.
TAGGGAAGAATCTGAAGAGCACCTTGCCTATAGATTGACACATCACATTTATGACCTGCGTCATAGATTTATGAATAACCGCATGCGTTTGTTAACTTACGACCGACATGAGGTTTTATTCCCACTGTACTATTTTACCTATTCGAGGCTTTCCTGGTGGCGGATTATGTATTGTTGACGTGCAAAGGGACCTGAGAGGTTACTGGCTTAGCCCGAGTGGAAGTACAATGGCAGAGCCTTAAGTACCTGCGCTACCGCAACGAACCATTTGCTTAGGCGGTTATTTTAACCACTCAGGCTCTTGGGTCGAAGCGAGTCCGTCATTCTTTCCTGGTGGTGCATTCTCCTAGGCACCTCGAGCTGCCTTAGACACAGCCAAAAGTCCATTCCTTCGAACCCAGAGATGGAAGAGAGGGGGTAGTTAAACAAGAAATACCTCACTACGCATCGACCCTTGTGGGGTTTATTACAGCATGAGGGGGAATTCGGGGCTCAGCACTGATGTCCCAAACCCTTCTTGATGGGATTTATACTTTACACCATTTGATAAACACTTTTAATAATACTTCCTTACATACGCTCACCCACGTTCCTCCTTAAAACAGAAGGTGGCCCCAAATCTGCTACATGGGACGGGGTTTCTACCTCACTTAGCGGTCAGTCGTGCATTTGTCCACTGACTCTCAACACCTAATGTCACAATAGGCCGAATGATTTCGACTGCTTGCCTACTCTTGGTCAGCATGCCTAATCCACTTCGTCGGCGCAAAGGCAGGTTTTTGAACTGAAGAGAGCATAGGGGTATAAATAGCGCAATCCTACGCAATTCAAATGATTGCCTTTCCATCATTTCCCTTACTTGTGTGCCCCATAAACTTTAAGATGTGATAAGCATCTCTACCTTGAGATCAGTTTTTATTAGGTTGGTCGTTTAATGGAGGCATATTCTGAACAAATTCCATTTCATAGGGGAATTTTCTTTTCCCATTGAGGCTGGAGGTCGGGACCCCTCTGGGTCACTCCTTTAAGCGATAAAATTGCCACCTTAGATGAGAACACGACCTACCTCATTCTCAGTACTGTATATTTTAGTTTTGCTGAGGGTTACTGAGTATAGCGTATTTAACTAGGGCGTTGTATCGAAGATGGTCTTTAGGCCGATTACTCTACGATGCCTACGAGAGAGATCACCTTCTGGCAGTTACTTAAAGGCAGGATTATCTCTTTGAAGTCTGTTTGGTTCGAGCTCCGCCACCGATTAAGATGCAGAATTAGTGCTCAAGGATTACCAAAAGCCAGGATAGTTACAGTAATTATGACAGATGGGCGCCTTCACCGAATTTAAGGTTTGTAACTAGGATGAAGGAATTAAGCAATTTGATGGTATGGATTGGTTTCGCTTACTGCCGTCAGTAGTACAGCCCTCCAGGTCGACGCTCAAGTCCGATCAAGACAAAAGCATGACCTGCGCAGAGGGAAACATCCACATAGCTTAAATCCAACTTGTCGGTTGACAACAGTACCACGATAAATTTTAAAGAAATAAAACAAATATTTAAAGTCGCTTATTTGGGATAGTTAATAGCTATTTCATTCAAGCTGAAAAGCAAGTTCAGATGTCATTCTGAAGATCACGTCTTCTTTGAATTCGTACTTATTTGACAACATTTTTCTCCAATTTAGCCGCTTTCAAGCGCAATAGCATTCAATGAACTCCACAGCCCTCAATCGGGCTTCGCATCAAATCAAGATGCTAATGAATGGGTGGAATCTCAAGGAGGACGAATTCAACCCTCCTTGCCGAGACAAAAGATAGACGAAGCATCGGCAAATCTCGACGCTACCACTACTACCACCACAGTGGAGGAAAGTACCTTGAATTCCGTCGTGAGCATTGCATGCACAACGCCGACTTATGGACAGGCCCGACAGTCACCAATAGCGCGAGAAAGCGGTGCTACAGACACACCGGCGCGTCCGGACACACCGCGTGTCGGTGTGACGGACATACCGAGAGAGACAGGCTATCGATTGGTAGGCGGTGGAAGGGTGAAGCCAATGGCGTATGGAGAGGCGCACGAGGTGGAGGGAGTGGAAGACTCAAGCCACGGATGCAGCAGGAACGAGAACTCAAGCTCTGCTCATCGACCCAAGGTCGTGTCTCCCCCACCGCCTCATCCTCCACCCGCCCCTCTACCTCTCTCTCCCCCTCCCTCCTCTACCACCCACTACCCAACTGGGGAAGGGTGTAATGTTCTCTTGTTGCCAAAAGCACTAGTTCACCACTCCTCGCGTCTTCCACAACAGTTGCAACAGCAGCAAACAGAGGCGGTTACATTATCAGGCGAGGAGGAACCGTTAAGCCTCATCACCGAAGCCGTCCGTTCTCAGTCTGTGGACCATTTACCTCTCCTACTTTTGGAAAGTCCCTCATCTCCAGAAGTCCAGAGTACTCAATCGCGAACTATTGGAAGCTGTCTGTGGAGTGCTCTGTGTAAGAACAAGTCTAGACAGTTTGACAGAGCCATCCGAACCCTTACTGCTAGCAGTGAAGGCTCTACATCGTTTCTGGAGTCAACGGATGCCCTACTTTCACTGCTCAAATCTGAGACAGAACCAACTGAAGTGCAACACAGAGTGGTGGCAAAAACTCGTCGTCTACACTTGACGCAGATCTGTAATACCACTATCGAAGAACGGGAGGAGCAATGTTCCTTTCTTCCACCTTCTGAAAGAGAGCGGCGCTTTGAATTCACTACAGCTCAGCATTTGTTTTCCAGCTTGACCTACGAGAATCCCCTACTCGTCAGTATGACTTCGGCATTGAGAGGCAAAAGAAGTCAATCGTATATTGCGCGGAGTGAGTTTGATACGTCCTATGCAAGACAGCAACAACAACAACAACAACAGCAACATGCACAGTTACGTCTGCCAGATGTACCACCTCATGGGACTTCCGCCAACCACAGGAAGCATAGGAGTTTTACGCTCTCTTCAATGCCTCACACTGCGACTACCTCGCAGAGGTACGGTGAAAACGACATGTGTTTTGCATCAATGTGGAGTCCCCCTCTGGATAAATCCATTTCAGCTGGTTTATCGCCCAAACATGCAAGAATAAAGTCGAGTCAGTATAGCTCTCGTCCCCTTGCTAGCAAAGACAACTTCACGTTGTCGTCGTCAGGATTCACATCGCACCGGAGTGCTCCGAATGGCAGTTATCAACGTGTTAATCGATATTCTGGAAGTATGCTAGATGAGTATGGAAGCGGTGACTCTGGAGGATCGAATAGCAGCTATCGGAAACGGTTTATAGATCAAAGGAAGTCAACTAAGACGCCCAGTTCGGCCAGAATGTCTGGAGATGCATCAATAATGCGATTAGGATATGATACAGCCCTGGCTAATAGATCCTCCACGCTGCCGTACAAGCGTCGTGGCAGCTGGCACGTTGATCGAGAGGCAAATTTTTCCACTCTAGATTGGAACACTTCACGGAATCTATGGAGCAAATCTCGCTGGCGTAGTTTCAGTCCTGAACGTCTGGCCCTCGAAACCTCGCATGATACTGGTCCTCCTCCACTTTCCTCGGAGAGCAGAAGTCTTCGATCGCAAAGTCTTCACAGGAAGCATCTCCTAGAATTGACCAAATCAACGGAACAACTTTCGACAGGATTTCTAGACAACTACAAGGGTATAGAGACCTCTTTCAACACATTGCGAGCCAAGCTTGACGCCGCCTCGACTGATCGATTGTATGGACGTGATGCTACAGCGGAGCAGCTTCGACGCCAATGTAAACGTGAGCATCGACGTCTTTTGAAGAGTTTAATGTCGGATAGTTGGGAGAAGGGAATCGAGAGGCAACCCAATCCTCCACCCCAGTATTTCAATCAGGCACCAGGAGTAGTTCTTCCTGTTCAGGAAGCTACTCTCCTCACGGCTCCACGTACAACTAACCCTCTAACCAATCCTAATTTGGAAAAACTCTTAAGGAATCCGACATTGATGCAACTGCTTGCAAACCACGCATCTCAGGCCCATCAGACACCAGATCAAAATAGTTTGGCCGATCAAGTAACTCTGGCAGCGGTAGCAGGCGCAGCTGCGGCTACTGCAATGGCGAATTTCGCAACTCCAAGCACTGAACAACCCTCCTACTCCAATCTTCCAGTCCAAACAACTTCCACTGGAGACGAGTACGACTGGAATGATCCAGAGACGCTGATGGCAGCCTACACTGCTCTAGCTGAAGCTAGTGGTGGAGAGAAAGCCTTCTTAGAGCAACTCTCTCCAGAATTAGCCGCCACTCTGGTCCACTATCGGGAACAGCTGTCGGAGAAGCTGTCGGCTGGGGAAAGCGGAAGCGGTGGAAAGGTGAATTCTGTGACTTCAGCTGTAACTACAACAACAGCAACGCCGACAACGTCTGTACCATCTGCGGCGATGATGACCCCAAGCAGTGGAGCTGTCTACAAAGGTGGTGGTGGAAGCCAATCAGCTGTTGTGTTGGAAGACGTCTCACGACAGCCCGGAATGGACAAGGAGACGATTGGTGCGAATTTCATCTATTTAATGGATAAGATTTAGTCGAAACTTATAACATTTTGTGGCAAAATTCAGATATTTGAAAAATACGGAAATATTGACACCGATTTTAATAGACAGTTCTGTCACGAATCCCCTTAAATTCTTTTCAGTGGACCTATATTAGTAAGTCGTCCTGATTATGCAAGCAATGATTTATTTTTTAAAGAAATTGCTATACAGACTTTGGGAATTTTCCTAATAATTTCCGTAAGGTAAGATACTTCATTGCTAAGGCAATCACGCAGCACTTTCATAGAGGAGTGTCACAATCTCGGCTAATAATCTAAAAGTTTGCCTTTTGTTTGGTCAAACTACAGCAGCGTCATCATTTTTCATAAAAAAAATAACTTGAGCGATTCAGGAAAATTATTAGCTAGAATGAAGCAAATTCTCTTCTCGTCTTCTACTTAAATGTGCATGACTGGAATAAGTAGTCATGCCATGTGGAGCCCTGTGAGAAATTTACTTAACTTCTTAAAGGGGAATGGGTGTAAGTAAGCCTTAATCTTCTACAAATTGAAGTCAATTGTGCCTCTCGCTGTTGCTCTTCATCAATAATGCAAGATAAATTTTAAAAGTCAAACTCATTTTCCTTCCGATTTACTATGAGTGAACCCACTTTTTTCATTCTGAAATTTTGAAACAAGAAAAGTTCAAGAAATGGCTTGTCAAATTTCCCCAAAAAAGGAGCAGACAACACCAAAAATTCTTTAAAATAGATGCATAAATCAGCTTGCAGCTCATTGGTCGAATTTCGCGGAAGGTGAGCTTGCGTAATTCTGATTGGCCAACCTTGAGGCCGAGCGACCACTGCCTTTCATTTGTTGCTTAGGCAAGAAAGAAGCCTTAAGTTTTTCTTTAGTAGAACCGAAAATGGGTGTTCTGTTGTAAGATTGTAATATTGAAGGGCACGCCTCCCTTTTCGTGCTTTGTGATAAAGACGCTGCCATTTATGTGGTTGTACGTATTTGTTAGTTCGAACAGTGGTGGTGAATTAGGTAACAACTCATCTGATGTCAGGGTTTTAGTACATTTGCTACTAGCGTTCGTCTCAGAGGATGATCGGGTGTCATAGGAGAGATGTTTCATTGTTCTGATATGAATTCGACTGGCACAAGGTTTTATGAACCATTTTTAGGGACCAAAAAGAAATTTAGCCACTGGCAAACCCATAGCACCTGACAGCAATTAAGCTCATCTGCTTAGTACAAGGATTTGACGCAACCGGCAGCTATCCTAAATCGATAACGTGCCCAGCGTCACGAATACGTGACGCAGGGCCCAGGTAAGAAAGTCGAGGCATCGCACATGTACGAGGGTGTTTGCAAAGGTGTCAGTGATTAGGTTGTGAAAAGCAAGTAAAAACAGAGATGAATTCGAGTGAATTACATCTAATAATTTGGAAAAATGCTTTAGTAGATTATATACCCGTGCGTACAAGCATGCCTGTACCTATTTGAGACCAGCTGTGATGTAATGATAAAGATTTGTTGTTTTCAATTTACATTAAATAGGGAAATTAGCTGCCAACTGTTTTTTTCAGAAATATTTCGATCGGGCTAGTGCTTTGGCTTCAAAGCCAGACTGAAAATATAGAAGTGGTAATGCAAGACCTCGTCTAATGGATCTCAGTGTTGAGAAAAGCAAACGTTTCACCAGATAAAAATGCATGCCTTGTTTTAAATTCATTTGCCAAATAATGCCTATTTACATAATGAATATCAAAATACTTCCTTTTCGTAACTGATTTGGTCTATTTTGGACATTGAACCTGGTCTCATTGAAAACAAAGCCCTCAGCTTAAACATTGCCAGCAACATTCCAAAAGCACAGGAAGAAAATTTGGCAAGAAAACAACTAACGCTAGACATTTTCAAACCCTTAGTTCCCAGTGGACGAATAAAACTCTCTAACGCTTCCTTGAATGATGCGGCATCGAGAATTCGTGGAATGAATAGGGTATGCTAGTGATTTTTTCGCCATGCTTCTCACATACTTTTAGGTTGGAAAAATATCTCACCTCTCGCTTTCTCCTCGTTTGCTTTAGAATTCCGACTCAACTCCCACGAAGTTGTTGAGAAGGACGTACGATTTTCCCACCAAACGACTTCTTTTGATGCGCAGTTCAAAGGGTCGAAACATGGGTGGTGAGAAGCGCTATACGCCATAACTTTATACCATTTTTGGCTAGTGGCCTATTTTCGGAAATGGGTGGGTCCAAATTTCATGCTGAGAGGGTAATTTAACGCTTCCTTTCATCACGTTTAGGCAATGGATTTGGTCTCGAAATTGTGGGCGGAAGGCAACGATCTGACGGTCGATTAGGCAGCTACGTGGAGCAGATTCACTCGGGCGAAACACTGGGGTATCTTCATGGGGAAATCTCAGAAGGTTCGGAAATGACCATTTGCCTACCTAAATCATGAGGTTTGACGTCAGGCATACCAATCACAGCAGAACCAAATCATAACTTAGTGTAGGCCGGACGCCTATATAGTCAGTTAAAAGCAGGTATCATTAGAAGTTTGACGGACACAGGTTCCTAGTTTGAGGAGGTTCTCAGTTTCTGCAATGAACTGGGAACTGTGGTAGTTGTAGGTCCTATAAAGCTGCCGACTTCTTTGCTTTTTTGAAAATTACTCTTAAATTTTCCCACTTATGTCTACAAAAGCAGTTGGTTTTACAGGAACAAAATTTTTAAACTCCTTTTCAGCAGTTAGTTCTACTGTACAATTTGCCCTTAATTTCGTTGTTTTCATTTGCATGAAATTCTCGCAAGTTTTTCGGTCTTCTGTGGTACTGTGCTCGTGCGTTATTGAAAAGACATTTAATAACATGTTTTATGCTAGGTGATGAAGTAATAGAATGGAATGGAATTCCGCTGATTGGAAAAGGGGCGGCCGAAGTTCAGGCGATCGTTGACACTCCGGCAGATGAGGTTGAACTCCTGGTAAGAATGTAAGTTGACTTTTCACTTTACCACAGTCACCTTTTCCAGCAACACTTGCCAGCTTATTGAGACTGAAAGGGTGCCTTTTCCAAAAATAGCTGACAAAAAGACCAAAGTGACTTGTTATATTTTCTTAAGATATTGCATTAAAACTTAAGATTACCAGTATACTCTTTTATGGTTCTTCAGGTAAAAGGTAAAATGTCTGACCCAAGCAGTGCGTAGGGGGAATGATTATAAACATAATTTTTTGCAGTTAGCCCCATTTAATGTTGACAGCAATTTGGACTTGGAAATTGGTGATCAATATGCAGGTTCTGTCGACTATCGATAAATACGGGGGTGTGGTTCGTTTGATCAATAAAGAAATATGACCAGTGATTTACTAGCTACCTTCCAAAAAGGCATATTTTCAGCGCATATTATTAGTTCTGGCTGACAAAGACCTTTTTGGTAGGATTGCAACCTCTAACCTTGCAGTTCGGTGCGAAGGCTTTTGCGTATAAATGGTGCCTTATTTGGGCACAATTTTGTGCATTATCTGGTGCACAAGGGAAGCAATCTGCTAAGTACTTTCCGCAAGTGGCCAGGTGGTAGGCAAGGGGAAATTGGTTGCCTACAGTGAGTGGCATTGAGTGATCGAGACAGGGTCGAGTATACCATTATTCATCTTACAAACATCCGCTCTGTGTAGCTGCAGCCGTTGGAGCTGGCGTAAACACCAGATCAAGGCCTAGCTTTTGTCGAAACTGTTTAAAAAAAATAAGGTTTACGTATCTCCAATTGTTACGACCTAAATTAATTCAGTTTCAATTTGAAATTGGAATTCGGGTTTATTCAAACTATTCAACCAATTTTTTCCCTTTAAAAAAGATTGGTGTCATTGGATAACGATGAGAAAGCTCAGGAGTTAAAGAAGTTTCTTCATGTTTTTCTCCTAGCAATCCTTCGGAAACGCTAGCCTCACATCGATATCCTCAGGAATTCCTCCAACATACGTGCTCTCGCCGAAGCCCTTGTAGTAAGTCAGATCTCAAAGACCACATTGGCTTCAGAATGTATGGCGTTTTGTCCTAGGTGATTACAGTGCATCAAGCAACAAAGCGTATTCATTAATGAAATGGAAGTTTTAAAGTAACACACTGCACTGTTAAATCATAAACCTACCGTTTTATTGTTCTCCCAGTGCTTTATAATTGTGTGCTTATTTGATACTTGACCCTTTATTGCAATTTGACTCCACTTTGCGACAGTATTCACTTACTGTATTTTTGATTTACAAGACCTGGTCTTCTAACTGATAACCAAAGTCCAGGGTCATTAAGAATTCAGGTAATACCGCTTGATGGCGACAGTAAGTAACAGAGAGCAGGACTTCCTCCAAAAACTGTTCAGTTTTTTGTTTGTTTAAATTGTGAAAGTTGACAACTAAACTAGTCTAGTTCTTGTGCAGGTGATCTACAAGGTTAGTGCGGCGTTCGGTATACTTAGCTGCAATCACTCAAAGCTTGTAGGGCCTTGTCATGTTTGAGGTTGCTTTTACGTAATAATGGCGGGTGTGCCAACCCTCTCTTACGGTACCTCCGGGTACTTCTTGGAATCCTCATATCATGAAATGTCTCTTGAAGCTGGTAGGTTTGACTCGGCCAAGTCAAATGGACAAATTTAGATGAAGTTTCGAAGTAGCGGAAGCTAGCTTCTTGTCATGCATTTTGTAGGCCATTCGGAGAAGAATTGGTAGCACAAAGTACCACCCAGAAATTGTTTAAAAAGCCCGGGTTTTGGTTTTTATTTATCGCTGAGAAGTTGTGTTATGCTCAACCCATAAATCCTACTTGAGCAAATATAGTTGTCTCATACTTCAACGCTTGACTCTTCAGGTTGCGAAATGCTTATTAGGATTGTTAAAAGTAAACATTATTGAAATTTTTGCTTGGTGGGTTTTAGAATCAGCAATATATTTGGATGGCTTTTTTCTGCTCCCTCTCAGCTGCCGATGCTCACCGCTACCCCCCCAAACTCTGTCCTTCGCACAACCCTAATCCTCACTTCCACGAAAGCCTTCATGGTAGTGGCGGTGGAGGCGGCAGCTGTGTGCATCAACAGCACATCTGCCAGCAGTCTCAACAATCACCTCGTGGACCTCCCATCCACACCTGTGAGGTCCATCCCACGGGGCCCGCGTGTATTCATAAGCAGCAACAGCACATGTGCCGTTCGGGCGACTGGTCGTCAGATCCCCGTGGCACCTGTCCATCACGAGGCGTGATCGATCAACCTCCACCGAACTCGCCGCAGTCGGAGCGAAATATCAGTGAGACGTCGGCCAGTCCCTCCACACGGACTGGAAGTGTCCACCATCACCAGCGGCAGGTGGTACCCACAGTTAATGTTGCAGAGTACGATGGTGGTGGACGAGAAGCGCCGGACGCTGTATCGCATAGCAGTGGTGGGCCGATTGTAAGTTAAGGTGATGTTTACAGTAGTATTTGCAAAATATTTTCATTAGCATAACAAATCTTTGTGAAATCTACAATCCCTTGCAAAAAAAGTTATTTTAAGTAATTAACATGCCCGCTATCATCATCACGCCGGTTATCATGCCTGAGCCACCACTTTAATTGGAGAAATGAATCAAAACATAAAAGAAAAGCAAAGTTAGAACAATTTGTCGAATAATGGCTTGATAAAATCCCTTGGTAATGGTGGTCTCTTTTTCTATGGGAGAAACCTTAGTAGCGGAGGCGTTAGATTCCTTCAATAGAAGGGGAGAAAGACATTCAATTGATTGTCCAAAACCCTTACGTACGGGATGCGTCATCACCTCCTCAACTTAACGAAAAAATAAATTATTACCCAACTTTGGTATAACACGAAATGTTTCGGGTTCTGCCGGCAAGAGAATGTTTTGAAGTGAACAGGTTTGCTATCAGCGTCATTTATTCGCAACGTCCAATTTACTCACTCCTCAAGAAGATGTGTTGCATGCGTTGGTCGTCAATCTATGATAGGTGGGTACGACAAATCATGTCACAAACAGATTGATTGAGTGTAGAGCAGTAAAAATGACAAAGAACGCTGTTGGTGTGAGGGAAATTAACCTTTTCTAATCTTTGAGCAGCTTTTGAATTGATCTACCCAGTAGTTTTAATGTTAGCGTAAGGCGGTAGAACAACGAAATATTTGAATTGTGATGGTCGACTCTCCTCTGGGGCACTGATGGTGCCTGAGTTAACCGAAATATCGAAGTTTGTTTAGGGAGTCGGTCAGCTTTATTCCCCCCACCTCCACATTCCAACTGGGAGTTGATTAAATCCATTGGTAAATTCTTATCGATAGTGTTCTGAAGGAACTAGACGGCGACCTAAACAAGCATTTTTCGTCTGGTCATCCCAAATTTAAAGTCACTTATTTGTTCACACAAGTGAGATACCCCGAATTTTCTGTGGTAAAGGGGAGAACTTTAACTTATTTTTGGGCACTTTATTTCAAGGCTTCAATCTCTCTAAACCGTTTACTTTAAAATTCTTTAAACCATTATTAATTTTCAAGTTGTTGGTCCTGTACTTTTAAAACAAATAGGTACAAACTGATGGGGTTATTAGTTTGAGTGTTTTCACGTCCGAGACGGCTTAAACCTTACTGCAGTAGCGCTATACTGCTTAAAATTGTGAGAGTAAGTGTACCAAAAAGTCTGCATGTTACCACCTGAGTTTACTTTTTCTCCAAAAGCAGAGAGTAGTAAATTGCACTTTTTTTACGGCTTTTAAAAATTTAGCACGGAAGGAATTTGTCTCTTGCGACTTTGGTACAGTAAAATACTCTGCTCTCATGGATTATAAATATATCATTTGAAACAGCTTTCTAATTTTGAGAAGACTGTAGCTTAGTTCAAAAAAGGAAATTGGTTTCTCATAACTGCAACATTTGAGGTGGACAGTCTGTTGCCCCCAGAATTAACCAATCAAGTATCTGATCAATCTCTGCTCTCCAGTTGTCCACCAATAGGAGACAAGAATCTCTATGTGGATTTGGTGTTTCAAAAAAGTCTTTGGCAAGTCAATTTTATTTGTAAATACCACTCTGATTATTTTAAATTTCAACTTTCAGAATGGCGATGGGCACCTTGTGACTGATGAAGGCGTCACCCCATCGTTTGGTGAAATTGAAGTAAGCTGTGCTCCTCCTAGGCACTTTTCAAGTAAACGATCCCGTTTGGTTTCACCGACATGTCGTTGTAATACATTACAAACTTTTATAACTGAATCAAGCAATTTGCTTACTACCATGTTTTGGGGAAGTAAATTTATCTGGTATATACGACAGTTGGTTACATGGGATTATATAATAAGGAATGAAACGTAAATTGGGTCTTTAATGCCTCGAAAAGCTGGGAACTTTTTTGAAACTAACGAAATTTATATTTTGCGTTTAAAGGTAATTAACATACCAATATCATATTAGGAAAATCGGTCACTCAATTCGATTTTTACTGTATTTTATTAAAGACCGAAAATTGTTGAAGAACATTCCGTCTCATCACTCCTCTTATCCTCCAACTGCAATTTTAGTTGATCCTAACCTTCGATGACTACGATCAAAGCCTGACGGCACACGTAGCAAGGGCCCGAGGTCTTCGGCCAATGGACCTCAACGGTCTAGCTGATCCATTCGTCAAACTGCGACTTCATCCAGATCCCACAGAAGAGTATGTTATACTGCTTTTAGAAAGCTATATACACATCCCAGTGTTTATTATCTATCTGTGCAGTTTAATGGCCCTGCGTGGCCAGCAAAATGCCGGCTAATTTAAAAAAAACACTTTTCCTTAACTAGGTATTCTTATTGTTGACGACTTGATATGTTGTTGCTTGGACATTAAGAAACAGGAGTTTTAGCACTTCTTAATGGAACAAAGGCAGCATAAAACTTTAACGCAGTTGATGAGGAACAAAGTCCAATGGAAGATTTTTTTGAGTAATGCTTAACTCCTTCACAGTATACTCCATATTTACTCTTGTAATTACCTTTTTTCGTTCTTTTTTAAGGGTCTTATCATTGGCAACTGAAATCCCCAAAGCACACTTGGGTTAATCCCCTCCTTTTAATACTTTTTGTAATCCATTTAAGCATATTTCCAAGGTGCAAATATGGGTAGATTTTGAAAAAAGTTAATAGGACAAAACTCCTCCTTACTTAGTATCCCTGCTATTTTTAAGAATGTTTTCCTCCTGGAGGAGGCCGAATTCCCCACCCCAAACCGAGTGGAAGTCGTTTTCCCGTCCATCAATGGTTGAGTGATCTTTTGATTACGTTTTGATACGCAAAGTCATCTGGTGGTCTCAGATTCACTGAAAGCTTCGTATAAATAATGAATCTGATGGATTTATTTAGCTGCTTACATTTTGTAGGATCATGCGTTAATTTAATTCGTAGTTGTTAATTTTCAACGCTCCATCCTTCTGCTCCTCAGACAGGCGAGTATTAAGTCGAGCAGTAACGAAGGAAATTGAGTTAGGCCTACAAACTGCCATTAGTGTTGACCCTATGCTTCCCCTTTTCCTTTTAGCGTGGATTTGAATAGACAGATCAAGTATATTCCAAATACCCTCGAGCCCGAATGGCAGCAGACAGTAGTTTTCATGAATTGCCTCAAGCGGACCCTCAAGAAACGTGTTCTTGAGGCCACTGTGTGGGATTTCGACCGGCTTAAAATGAATGATTTCATGGGACAGGCAATCATTCATTTGGGATGTGAGTTTATTTTTTTCGTTCATGCCTGGCGTCTAGTTTTTTGGCCGGACTAAAAAGTGCAAATTAGTCTTACATAGTTTTTCCTTCTCCTTCAATTTGCCAAACAATCCAGCATAATCACTTCACAGGGAATTTCGTAAAGACTGCTTGAACTGCTTAATCTGGCTATGAGGAGTTCTGGCGATTTTGTTGCCTTTTTCACCTCAGTGGAGAAGGGAAATTGCAGTTTTGTCCGAGTCGGTTGATGAAGCCGTATAGTTATAAATACTAATTATTGCCATTTCATCTACAATCAAAAACCTTGGCAACCAATTATATTTTTCCTTTTTCTTCCTTATTCTTGATCAGAAAATTTCCGACTATAGTATTTAAACTGGACTTGCAAGCAAGACATAGCTTTGAAAGGTTGAGGGGGCTTTGGGTTTTTTTGTTCCCAATTACCTAGAGAAATTCCATACCTCATTTCTTTGCAATTTGAGCAGTCTAGCATTACCGGGACATTGAGGAGAAAACCATTTTGTTTTGATAAAGACGTCCAATGTTAACGAAGCAAGTAAGAAAAAACCATTGTGTGTATAGAGTTTGGCGTCACGGATGCATAAAACTTATTTAACGGCGGTTTAAACGACAACATAAGCGACTATGATCATTTCGATGGAATTTTTTTTTGAATCAAATATAGCAAAAGAGGCTTTGGATGGTCAACCGCATTGGTACAAGTTGCACGCACTTCAGGACATCGTGATTCCGGGATATCGTCAGCCTGGTACAAGATCCGTTGCTCCTCCCATTTCTCAAAGTGATCAGGTCAAGACTATCAAGGTATTGCTGCTTTTTACTGCTCAGTGGTGCAGTCTTTTTAGGATAAATTTGATTGAATGATTTTCAGGGGTGATTTTAGTTGGTGTAAGGGTGAAATTAATCCCTTGAAAATATCAGATGAACGTTACGAAAATGCTGGAGGGTCGGAACTGTATTATCACCTTGTAAATGAGAAGGTTTTGTATTTTGATCCTTCAAAAGGATCTAGGTGCCACTTATTGGTACATGAAGTAAATGCACAGCGCCCTGATTCTATTTCAAAGCCGTAAGATGCCAAGTTATAGTGGCAGAACACATTGCTAACCTACGGAAGGAATGGAAGGCCCGGCAGTCGTAGCGCTGAGTGGAGGTGAACCCCGAGGCGATCGAAGTGCCCCCGTGGTCCGACATTTAGACAAGGTGGTATCCCAGTAGAAATCCAGGCCATTGTTATGTAATAACTCAAGTATGAAGAAACTTAAAAGAATTATTAAAACTTTTGACGAGTGTGACCGCTTTATCTCCTACTTACTTTTTCATTTTAGCTTGTGAAAGAGATCAAAGCTCCTCAAACAAAGAATATCCAGAAAGGTGGGTCTTCTAGGGTATTAGCTCCATTTTTACGGGCGTATGCTTCTTTTGTGGGAAGGAAAAAGTTTTTATAGTGCTGCAAAGTAACCAGCGATCTTCATAAATTCTCTTTTTTTTAATAAGAGCCGAGTTGCGGAAAGCGCATTGAGAAATTCACTTTTATGAGACATTAGGTGTCTGAAAACAAACAATGAAGTCCTAGGCACCTCAATTTCTCCCACTGCAAAGAAAAGGTGGCAAACAGTGGAGGCAGTATTGCCTTCCTATCTCCGTTTCTGTTGGACATCTTTGAGGCATATTTGGTAGATCTTAGTAGTAAGGGTTTGGTCTGTAGTACGTTAGCAATTTCCAGCAAACCGTTGCGTGCGGAGTCTCCTGCATACGCAAAAGAAGTAAATGCCCTCCTTTGAGGGTGAAGTCGTGAGTGTCGGGAGTTGGGAGTCGTTTGCCTAACGTCATAGCATAGTCAGTCGGCCAGTCAGCAACTTAAAATGCTCCCGAGGCACAAACTGATAGCCTTGCAAGCTCCTGCCATTCACTGACACATTGTATGTGGCATCCGTTAGCCTGTCTTCCACCGTTTTTTTCAATCGGTTCATTTTCGCCCACTTTAAATCCTAATCTCCGGTCGCGCTAGACAATAGCAACACATAATTTTCCATTATTATCAAGATCGTGATGCCTCATCATCATATGGTGATTCAGCATTAGCAGTTAAACCTTTAGAGAGCCTCTGGGGGTTGCATTCTGCCGTCACGCATTCTTTCAACACGATGAAAAAACCAGCCTTTGGAGGTTTTTGAACCAAGCTAACTTCCATTTATGAAGTAGATGATTTCAAAACACATTCATTGTTGAGGTCATGGCTCCTCGTTTGCCCTCCTCTTTCCCAGGTCCAATTGTAGATCCACTTTGTTATTTTTCTTATTTAAACAATAGAAAAAAATCTGTCACAACGAAAAATTTTCGTGTTTCTTTTTGCTTGTTCTCGTGCCACTGTTAATTAGGCTTCACAGACAACTTCAAATCACGGTAGCGGAATTTTCTCCACCATGTCTCATTTCTCATTTATTTTATCTTGCAACCTCTAATTGAAGCAGAGGATGAAAAAAAAACGTTTTATTGCAAATTTTAGGTCGAAGTCACTAGCAAATGGGCAAGGAAGTGAGTCACTTTTGGGCGGATTTTTTTAGTTGGTAAAGCGGAAGGAAAAGACATCGCATATCTGTGCACATACATAAATGTAGTTGACGAGAAAAGGTCGTTTTTTTTCCTCCCTTCATCTCTCTCCATTTTAGATCAACTGCGCTCTTGTAAGATAGCTTAGTCGCACCGATTGACTGCATTCGCACTGCGCCATCATCTCTCCAACTAACACCGCATTATGTGGTCATCAGATTTGTAAATACGCGTCCCTTCTCCTCCTCCCGCCTGGGTAGAATTTACGCTCCCCTCTTCCTCCGACCGGTATTTGTAATTGCCGTATTGTGTATCTACTACTACTTTCACCATCCCTTCTCAGCCCTGAGTAAATACCGGGACTTCGAGTTCAGCCCCTTCATTGTATTTAAAGTACTCCCCGTATAACTACGAGGCTGGAAAAGGAGGCTTGAAAGTAGGAAAAGCTATTTGATTATCTTTTGACCCTCACCTCCTTGAAGGCGGATTGAACACAGAAGGACTGGAAGAAGCATTTGCAGAGACGGTATGGATGGGAGGCTAGGACACCAAGATGGTGACCAGAACCTCCGTCTCCTAGCACTCTCCTTGTTCTGTGCCATTAGTGTAGCAACCACTCTACATGACCATCCCAACCTCGATGACGCTTTGGGAAGTCACCCACGAGTCAGCTATAGATGCTGTGTTGACTTTACATCACGGCGAGTAGGTTTCCGATGTCGTCGTTATGATGTATCTACAGTTGGGTTGGTCTGGAGGCTTGTATTAACAATTAACCATCTATATCGATGAACAGCAAGGGAAGCATATCATGCCCCAACCAACAACCTTAGCGAAAATTTGCCCCAAAACAGTTATCAACTAGGGAGTTGAGCAAGAGAGCTCCTTCAAGTTCCAGCACCGTTGCTGTCTAGGCACTCAACAAAGAGGGTAAATTTGTTCGCGCAAGTTGCCAATCTCTATGGCAATATTGCAGATTCATTCATTGGTCACTTTATAGCGGAACGAAATTGGAACAGTAAATGAAGGATGACGTGGATTCAATAACCCCTCGGCTACCCACTACAAGCATTTGCCTTCCATAGCATTTAGATATTATCCCTAGCTAAACAAATATCTCCTGAAGTCACGATATTGGAAGCGAAGACGACGAAGATAATGCAATTAGGATGCTACACCACTACCAGGAGGACGATTAAATGACGCGGAGGCCAAGAGGTGTGGGGATTACTGTGAACTATATAAACAAACAAAAGGGTTGTATCTAGTAAAGAAAAAGCCAGTTTATCTGGATTTCTAATGACCTTCACTGTTTCCTGATTATATAAATTTATTTTGTGCTGTTCTTATTCGGGAGGGAAATGGTGCAGTCCTCACTGCCGAATGAGTGGGTGTACTTTTGCAGTGATAAGAATCGTGAAGCATCGGCTTGGAGAGAATAATAAATTTAATCAACAAAAATTTGAACGTCGGAAACGCTACTTTGATATTCGACAACTAATCGAGGGTATAAATTGGTTAATTTTCCCGGAAAAGCATTTCGTGATGACTTTGAAGGGATTAGGGACTTCACTGTAGGCGAAAGATGACGTAATACTTGGGTGGGATATGTATTGCCGATGTACAGAAGGGCTGGGGAGTCGGGGCTACTGGTATGGCCTAGAGACCATGTCACCGGGAGGATGAATAAAAACCAAAACAAATAGTTGAACAAATGAACAAAGTATTGTTTAGCCCCCATCCCATCTTTGTCGTCGTCTCCTTTGAGCGCTGTCCATGGTCAACCTCCTATGCTGCCCACTAGAGCATAGTCGGCAAAACACCCACCAACCAACCGCGCCAGTCTTCGAATTTGCGTGCAAAAAAGAATAGGTCTGACCACAGTGTCACTGATTTCCTCTTGGCAATTTCACTGGATCCAGAGTTTTATCCTGTCCTGAAGGCGTATTGGGAGAAGGGGTCGAATGTGCTGACCATCTCGCACATCCATCGCTAGTCGTAAGAACACTGACCTACTAGCAGAGTCATGCAATAAAGGAAGAGATTTAAACTATTACTGGGGATAAGGTTTTACGTCTGTTCCCTCTTGCCACTTTGCTCTCACTTCAGTGCTGCTCAGCCACATCTGCCTATTTAGGTTCTATCCAGCTAGTAGAGGGGTGGAGGAGGCATTGCTTGTTCACTTAGTCGACAGCTTTAAACGGGTACAGTAGACACCTCCATAACGAATTCTTCCAGATGATTCACGGACACGTCTAACGTCGCTTAAGTTGGTAGTAGCATTCCTGCAGAACGTAGGACTGGGGTGGTTGCTAAAGATGGGCGTCATTTTTTACTCTTCTGGTGGGGCTATTTGCAGATTCCTCCATTCGTAGCACATGCCCTTCTTCCTTCACGCTAGGGTTTACCATTCAGGTTTGAAAATCAAGGTAGTATTCCTCTATGCTCAGATTTTGCTTTCCCCTAGCACTATTGCAGCGCCTCCGGTCTTTCCTAAAGATGGAAGAAGACATAATACTAGAGCAGAATGTAAATTTCGCCCGGTAGAAGTACCATCCCAGAGCCCCAAGTGTTCTTTAAACCAAAATGAAGTGCTATGCGATTAATCAAAGTATTACTGAACAAAGTATGATCCGAGACTTAAAATTTCATGCACTCTCGTAAACTAGAAGAAATCTAGTCTGGTGCCTTTGTCAACATGCCTAAAATGGAGTCAAAAAATAAATGTCCCTACGACAGTTAATTTTGATGGATATGGTAGTCATGGTAACTTGGTGGGGCGTTCGAAAACGCAGCTGTGAGGCGTAAATTCAGGAAAGAAGAAATCGATCTATCAAAGGTAATTTTTTATGAATCCTTAAAAACAAAGGTAATATATCCTACACCTGCCTGCGTTGATAAAAGGTCTAGTGGCTTCCTCTCGATCTCAAAGTTCGACTTGATCCGCAAAACATCCAGATGAAATGACAAGTTTCATTGTAGAATAGTTCATCTATTTTAGAATGTCTTCCAGCTTCCCGCTGGAATTAAGAAATAAAAATTAGTGCTGAACTCATTAACGCCCAATTCTTATTTGTATAAAGCCATTTGTTTAACTATTTAACTGGTTACTCTTCAGTTCCCATAGTCGTGGATCCGCAGATGACCGTGGACCTCGACAATAGTGCGGCTTTGTTTAGTCCTTGTGAAGATGCCTCAATGATAAGCAAACCCCAATTTGACCGATATTGTATGGAGCTTTATGCTTATTGTAGCGTCCTGACACTTTTCTCAAGACGAATGAAGTTATAGCTCTCGGTCAGAATGTGCACTGTCGGTCTACTGAAGGGCTTGAAGGCCACTGGCCTGGCCCAAAGGTCATGTTGTAGGGCAGAAGTGCAATCACGCAATCGTTGTGCAAATTTGTGCTGGTCGACTCCATTCCCACTCTTTTATAATAATTTACTTTCATCACTTGCCTTCACTCATGGAGTCACCAGTGCTTTCATTTGTGAGGTATTGGAGGGCACCCACTTCACAGGTTTGTTGTTGTCAGTGTTTTGTCGGAATGGACACATTAACCACGACAAACCATTAAAAAACAACCAGCTTGGTTTTTTCACTTAACTTGTCCGCTGTCTGTTGGTGTGTTCTGCTGTCGTCTAAACTGTTGTGTAATACTCTGATTGTTTATTTAACTCTCACATGACAACAGCGGTTTCAGACTCCGTGATTGTACTTCCACTGGGTTTCATGGCTTTCGGGCCGTGTCAGTCTTGATATTATGGCTTCTTTCGACTTTAGACAAGACTCGGGTTGCTACATTGATGCTAGAGAAAAGCGAAACTCGAGCATAAAGCAAAACTACCTCAATTACCTCTCCTGAATGCCAAACCTTGACGCGATGGAAGAAGGGCAAATGCTGCGGATGGGAGGACCTTTGGTCACTCTTAACAAAGGGGTTGAAAATGACGTTTATCTTCGTCTACCATCAGTCTTGAGCTCTGCAGGATCGCTATTAACAAATGAAGGATTTAAAAAGCTCGTTAAGGAGGTGTCTATGTTACCTGTATCAAGATGTCAATAAAGTGTGAATGTGGAGCATCCCTCATCTCTTTACTAGCTGGACAGGTCTTAGAAAGATATAGCTGGACAGTACTGAAGTGGCAACAAAGTGGCAGGGAGGCACAGACACAAAACTTCATCCTAATAAAAGTATTTTAGTGTACTTAGGACCGGTGATGGATATATAAGATGGCCAGCACATTCACTCCTTTCCTCCAATCCATTTCCCATAGAGGGTGAAACCCTAGATCCAGTGGAATAGCCAAGAGGACTCAGTGGCGTTGGGTGACTAGAACGGTTGGTTCACTGGCGTTTTTCTTATAGTATCAACTATGTTTAAGTGGTCGGCACAAGAGATTGCCCAAGGAGAGCGCCGGGGACGAAGCTGTAGCGAGAGGAGGGCTGTGTAACTTTATTTGATTCCGTCTTTGTATTTTTGTTGGAGGGCACGTCCTCCAAGCCCTTTAAGCAGCCCCTCTGCACATCAGAAATACGTTTTTCGTTCTTAAGTTATGACTTTTTTTGACTTAGGGTGCTATACAAGCCCATAAACAGCAGGTTACGCAGTTTCCTGCATATCCAATCTACTTTCTCAAAAGCAGCCCCAATAAATGACTTTAAGTTTTACTTTTGTGACCAAGTGAAATTCGGACAAATTTTTGACTACTTTAAACCGCTTGGTCTTTTTCCCCTGTCAAGCAAGGTAGAGGCACAAGAACGGCTTAATTATTAACCACCAAAATGCGTGGGTATACCCTCCTCATTTCAAAGAAGGTAGAGGCTTAGTTTGTGTTTTTAATCCCCTAATTAAAGGGTAAAACTTGACAAGAAACGAAAGTAACTTATTTTACTTTGATGCCGGCAAAAATTAGGAAGACCCGCTCTTAAGGGTAAGGCAGTAATGCCACACAGAGAAGACACTATTCGGGGCTGCGTTTGTGTTGATCAACTTCAGGTATGCCCTTGAAAGGCGATAAGTGACAATTTTTACAACAACTAGGAGGCCAGATTTATGAGGTCGCCTAGCCTGGGTGCTCTAGTATTCATTTAAGGAAAGGCGGTAAACGGTACTAATCGTGAACTTAATCGTGAGTGACAGAAAAACTTGTTTACCGGGTAACTTCAAGACAGGTTGGACTTAGAGCAGGTGTTCCGGACACAGACCGAGCATTGGCAGGAATGAACGGTGAGTATGTGGGCTGGGAAAGGGCACCATGAACGAGACAGTCTTGCTGTTATGAGGTAAAAGTCTTCTGTGCAAGTTGGTAGCCGGAGCGTGGTTTTTAGGTGTCCTTTCACCAAAAGCTTCGTTCATCAAGCTGTCCCACTTGATTGTCATTTTGATTAGCGGTGTCTGAAGTCGACTAATTCACCGGTTATTATTAGTACAAAATATTTGGCGCTTATCACTTTCTCCAAAACCGCCACAGAGATCCAGAAGTACCGATGTGACTTGAACGCCACTGACTACGTAAGCAAGTTGGGCGAAAAATCACTTCCTTAAAACACTTATTACCAATTTACTGATAAAGATCCATGAATTCGGATTGCTTCCTTGCCTATTAAGCTTTTGAACCTCGAGAAGGAGCATTCCGCTCCCATAATATCTTCCAAATCGCCATCCGCGTGTATTCAAGATGAGAATCTAAACTCGATCTAAAAGGTGGCGAACCCCCTCGTGAAATGCTTGCATCGCTTTGAGGAGATAAAGTGTCAAAACGTGCCAAACCAAGCGATTTACTTGATACTCCACACTTCCGAGGGATCATGCCATTTCACACTTAGAATGCGTGTATGATGGACTGCGGACACAGCTATTATTTTATAAACTGTCCACTCGATGAAACCCAAAAATTACGGTTGGGATCGTACCGATGAAACTCGAGCCTGTAAACGGACAACTTCTTCCGTGAAAAAATCCTGAAACAGCGCTCAGGCGAATGAGAAGGAAAATCATCAAAACTTGCGTGCCTAAACGTCCTTGTCGTTTTCCTATGATTATTATCTTTCGGTGGCCATCACAAAGCAATTCAGTGGAGAAATCAACTGCAAATCAGGGACGTGTAGATGACTCCATACAACAGGTGACATTAGAATGTCCTACTTTCCTCCTCTCCTAAAAAGCTGCCAAAAATCCCTTCAAATTGTTGGATATGTTTCATGATGTCTAGGTAGAAAAAACATTGACATAAGGGAGCACGCCTGACTTGGAATAATCCACAGGCAAATAAGCGTATCTGTGGGGAGAGACCTCCCAGAATTCGAAAATAACTCCTCCGTTGGGTTGCATCTTAATCATTAATACTTCACAGTAATTATGGTGGTAAATGACAACTTATTTATCATAAAGCCAAGCCGCAATTTTTCACGAAGTCCCAAACTAATGCCTCCTATTTCTTGGCTATTTGAATAAACATCGTGTGAAACACACCTTTTAGGTCCTTTCATCCCCTGATACTCTGGCAATTCGTGGAAGTGGAATTCCACGGCGGGCAAGTTCTAAATCCCCTGCTTACGACCTGACCCATGCCGCGCAGGCAGACATGCTCCACACCGCCCCTTCATTTATCAGAAATTTGTAGATTAATCAAAATTCGAAGTAAAGTGCCTTTCAAGAGAAGCACAGGGCTCCAAGCTAGAACAAAGACATCTACACACAGTGATTGATGAAGAAACGAAAGAGGAACTAATGGATCTGCACTTGGTTCACAGGATTTTCGCGTAACCAGTGATCCAGTACAAATACAAAGCATCTTAAAAGATGACAGCAATTCCAGACAAACTCAGACAGATAGCTGGACCCCGTCAAGGTAGCAAAGGTATAAAAGAGAGAATAAACTTTACCTTACTTTGTGAAATCTAGACAAATACCATTAGAGGATGCAATTGACACAAAAATATCCTAACTTCCTGACATTGTTAAGCCTTCAATGTTACAGTTTTAAAGGGGTTCCTTTAGGTGGAAATCACTTGAAATCCAGGATCTTGGATCCATGATCGGTGTCACTTTTGCCCCGACATCATGAGCGATACCAGTTACATGAGCTACGTGCTTCAAACAAGATACAAGTATTCGGCAAAGCCGATTAATCAGTGATCCCTTCCTTTGTAACTACTAAAATAAAGCCAGTGATAAAATAGTACTTCCAAAAAACCGACGAGAATTCACCTCACGCCGATACATAAGACAAGGCGATGTGGTAACTGTGAGCGTCTACACAGATGACTGAACACTTGTTCCAACAGGATCGACAAATTGTCATACTATTCTGGTTTTTATCGAAATAGCAAAAAAGTAGACACTTTAGGAAGGTTTGTGGATAAAGTGGCTAACGACGAACTAAACCTGAATTCGAGATAGTCTCTTAGCAACATTGAAAATGGAACACAGTAGCAACTACTTCAACGAATGAAATACTCCAAGGAGCCCATTTTGGGTGCTGAATTCTACCAAAACATTGCACCCTACTTGGCGCAGTTATAGTAGGATTATTTGGATATCGTTAGGTCTCGCAGCACCCAAAGCAACCGAGTCACACTAGAAAACCTTACTGATATACCCTTCTTAAGTTGCTCCCTTGTGAAAAACATCCCAGAATGATGAATAACCCAGGGTATCCTGCTCCCTTGAATACCTTGTGTCAGAAGCCCAGATTCAACCACGCAAAAAAAGACAAGCTAGAACGACATAGAGGAATTAAGCAATCCACTCTCCACTCAAAATGGTCCCGTTTTATCTAGCGAAGCAAGATATCAATCAAACCTACTAGTGCCTGCAAAAAACATGGCAACCCGATTAGAAGACTACTGCGGTGATAGAGGAGCGTAGACATTTCGTAACGTACAAGAACAAATACGAACACTACTCCCCTTATTCCCCCCCTAGATTAACAGACATCCAAACCTACTACATCATAAAATCTAATATATTCATTACTTTCCAAACAGCCTATAGAAAAAGAGCCTCTTCAGCACAATATGGGCACAAGTAAGGTAGAAAAAGCCAAAAACCATAATGAAGATGAAGCAATCAATGATGCGTCGCCTCGACAGCTGTCCACCCAGTCGCGCCGAAACCTTTAATTGTCCACCCATCTCCTTTAATTCACGCAAATTCTCCTCCACCTGGTTAGAGGAGTTATCCACCAACTCAGCGTTGGCGTTGCCACGGGCTACCTCCTCGGCCAGACGGCGGGCGTGCAGACGCATATCAGTGGTGAGTTGTAGGGAGGCCTCCAGCTGGTTGTGAAAGTCACTGTCACCGCCAAAGTTAGAACTGCGGTAGGGGTTGGAAAGGAGAGCGCTGCGCTCTGAGATCTCAAGACTCTTGCTGGTGGTGTAGATTGCCTTCCTAAATAACTCCTAAAGGTTTTACAATAAATTCTACATTTATCAACAGCGTGATGTTCCAGAAAAGAGTATGGCCGCCTTCATGCAACGTAGACATAAAGAGAGATCAATAATTCCATGCCAGCGAACAAGTAAATGTGTTAAATTAACTATTACTAACAGTACTAGCTGTGGATGGCAAACATGTGGGGTCCCTAATAGATGAGAAAGAAACGAGCCCATCGTGTTTTTCCTTATTCATATTTAATGTAATGTAACTAAAGGGAGAACTGATAATTAGCATCGTATAAAGGAGGCATAATTCCGGTATTTCCCAGCAGTGCAAATCGAAACGCCAAGGCGTAAAACTTGTACGAAGTGCCCATCTGTACTGGTTAAGCTACTGCAAAAAGGATACGCAAAAATATAAAAAAGGTCTGGCATGGACTTAAGAACAACAATGGCCCATCTTGGTGCATATGAATGCAAATATTTTGTTGAAAATAATTAGCCATTGGGAAAATGAGGAGCTTGTCAAGATTAAAAGACAACAAACCTCAACAAGAAAATGTAAGTTGCAATCTATACTCACCAAGAATGACGCATACTGGTTTTCAATAGCGTCAAGCTTTTTCCGATTCGCAGGCGTTGCAGTCAAATCAAGAATTTGATCTAGTTTCCCTATAAATGATTTTAGAGCTGACAAGTGCTTTCGACCATCAGACTGGAGGGCATCAAAACGCCTGCGCTTCTCAATAAGATTAGTTGGCTCATCCTTTATGGAGAGAATAGAAGTAACGATATCCTGGATAGATGTGCATTCGTCGACACACTGTTGATAAACGAGCCGCGTTGACATTTGAAGGTTAAAACATCTGATGACTAGGCCACCTATTCCAATAGGTTCAAGCAACTAAATTCCTAAGAATTTCTTTTGTTTTAGATATACCAAGATTTTGCAACTAAGTTTTTGCGATAAATAAGTCGCATAAAGGAGCTTTTTTACGCGGCTGAAATGCACTGGACTACTAACATTCTGTTATTTTCAAAGCGCTAGTAGGAATATCTGTCATTTTTAAACGTTTTTAATTATCATTTAAATTGAAATCTTTTTTGCGACACTTGTGGGTTAGGCATTTTATTTGTGCACGGAATATTCACGTGGATTTTATTAATATCTAAAATCCATCATGCAATGCATCGTTACTCAATTAGGAAGAGATCTTTAATGAGTGCACGAGAGGTTTTTTAGCTTCTACAGTAGCTTTGAGGTTATCAATAGGGTCGTGTTTCGAGTCTTTCTTGGATTTATAGCAAGTCAATGTACAGTAGAAAATCACGTACTATTTAATAATAGAAGATTTTGGAGGATGCTTGCATACCTCAAAGGCTATGCTACAGGTATAGAACATAGCCTACGGAATGATTTGCTTGAGTAGCTTAACAGACATTTAAACAAAACATCGAATCATTAAATAGCCCCTGTTTACTTTTGAATTTCTTTTTCCTGCCCTCCCTTAAACCAAACTTTCGTGCCGGTCGTTAAAACATAGTTGTCACTTTAAAGACCATCCACAAGTCAGCAGTATTATACATTTAACTGTATTGCCGATGGAAAGACATTTAATCCTACCGCAATTGATGCATCCAGGTGAGGCCATTTTCTATTGACTTGCACCCTGTGTTAGGATCATCGCGAAGGGGAAATGAACTAGATTTGTACTGCTTAGAACCAGTACCGGACTGTTCGTATGTCAGTCGCTGGTGGCATGTAAATTTAATATGAAGCGAAACAATATAATAAAAAGCAGGGTTAAAAAGAGCTTCACGGAATAAGTGCTGATCGTCTATTACTTCTTGCCGCTGTGTTCTCATTTCAGTGCCGCTCTGCTCTGCTATCTGGTTTCCACTCAGCTGTTGGAGGCACAAAGACGGCATCTCTTGTTCACCAAACTAATATCAGCATTTACGTGTCGCAGACAGCTCCTTAACAAACTTTTCCAGATGATTAATGGCTGGTGTAGCTTCAGCTGTAATTAGTATTACCCACAGACCATGAAAATGAGGTAATTTTTTTGGGAAGGCCTTTCATTTACTCCTCCGGTTAGGAGTCATCGCAGACTTATTCACCCGCGGCAGATGCCCTCTTTCTATCCCATTAAGGTATAGCATTTAGGCTTATAAACAAAGTAACTTCGAAAAGCTAACTCCACTATGGTAAAAAAGAATTAGGAGGCTGCTGGCATGCCATGGATTGGGGTCAAAAGCCACGGGGACTAAATGGCGAGCGTAGACAAACACACGCCAAAACAATATCAGATCACTGCATGTATACCACTTTCAAAATCTCTGTCGAACTTAATCAGTAGTGACAAATTGGGAAGAAAACCAACGACTACCTTATCCTCTTGTGACAAAGTAGCTGTGCAGGCAGTGCCAGAGATGGGAAGTGCTGACCTTGACCGGTAAAATTTGCTTGTGTTGAAAAATCCGATGACCAAAAGTGCTGAACCAGATTTATGCTCAGTTAGCTTCTTGAAATTAACATGGAATCAATTTTAAAAGAATAAATTAAATTTCTTGCTAATTATCTTTTAATTTAATAAGCGTAGACAAAGTAGCTTTCTCCTTTCAGGCATTTTGAAAAGTCGTTTTGCCTAATTAACATCAAGAGAGGTCTTGCTGAAAGTACAAAGTAATGTAAATTTTTTTTCTATGGAAAACACTAAATGATGCAGTGCCCGAGACTCCCCTTAAGATAAGAGAAGACATGGTTCCATAATAGAATGCGTGTTTTCAACCCACAGGAGGGCGCAGAGGGTAATGACATAGGCCAGGTACCAAACCACCTGGTGGAGGCGCGATGGCGGAGTCCTAAGTGGTCCACTACCTAAACTTATTTATAAATAGGCAACTAAAGTATTACATGGCTTCCCGGTGCTTCCCATGGTTAACCTCTTGCATCTACCATCACAGCGACATAGTCGGTGCCGTATTGAAAACATCAAAGGACCAGATGCACTGATCATCAAATCTGCGTGTAACTGAGAGGATTTGTTACCCCAATATCACCGATTCCTCCTGTCTATGCCACTGGATCTACAGAATTGTATTGAATTGTATTGGGAAAGGGAGAATATACGGATCATCTCGCTTGCCAACATTAGTCGCAAGACCACTAGCCAGTAGGAAGGAGGAGGAGGTACCGCATTTCCACTTCATCGACATCTTCAAGCCGGTATTGCACACGCCTACACATAGAACTCTTCCCAGTGGTATAGAGCCATAGTTAGTGTTGCTTCAGTTGTTACTAACATTAATACAGAAAACGAAACTAAGGCTGTTGCCGAATGTAGATGTCATTTTTAACCCTTCTTTTAGGAGTTGTCACAGATCCTCCAACCTGCAGCACGTACCCTTCTTTCGACACACAACGGCTTTGCGGTTATAAATGAAAATCAGGATAGTTGTCTCTTAAGTTTGGATCTGTTTTCCACTGCCATTAGTGTAGCGCCCTAAGTCTTTCCTGAAAACGAGAGAAGACACAATACTGTTTTGCCGAACTATGGATGGTCTGAGTCTACTGAAACAGTCTGGAAGCCATGCAGAGCCTTAAAAGCCCACAAAGTCAAACCGAAGCATTAAATCGTAAACAAAGTATTTCAATACAATATTGGGATTCAAATGTCACACATATGTGACGCTGGTTGCAGACGTTTTAAGGTAGGAAAAGCCTATAGTGTCGCCACTTTACATTTAACATTCAAAGAAGTTCCAAATCTCATTTGCCTATTATATTCTCCATTTGAAAAGGAGGAAAATTTAATGAATATCTATGTTAAATTAATTTTCCAATTTCAAAAGTCGGGAATCATGATTCGAAGAGCTTGTTTGTAGAAGTCCTATTTACTTGCCCACAGCTTCCTAAAAACAATTGCATGTAGAAACATAAGGTATTTGTTTTCCTACAAGCCCTAACTCGGAGGGCCAATTATCTCTTTTATTTATTACTTTCCCCTTTGTCGGTGTTGTTTTAAGTAGTTAGGTCCTTTTTAAAAATTCTATATGGGAAGGTTTAAGGTTTAAAGTTAACTGGACGCCTTTACCGTTTTAAAATAAAATGCCGGAAATTAGTGATACCTCTTGATCAATTCCTGAAATCGTAGTAAGGCACAGGGGGACCTGGTGGCTACAGGTCTGGCAGAAATCCAGTCTAAGGGCCTAAAGTGACACCACTGAATGCGCTATTGAAATAAATAAATTCCTCCACTTTTTTTCCAATTTACTCAAATCCCGTTTCTCAAGGCAATTTTCAGCAGAACTATCACATCTCTTCCTCAGTCTTAATCTTCATAATATTTCCACCGAGGAAAGCTCAAAATCTCCATCGCTTAAAAAATTAGGATTAAATTTATTTCACTGCAGTAAATACCAAATTAGATGGTAAAAAAATCTTAAGAAAGGCACATTATTTACGGACAGTTTTTATCAGTTACCAGACGGAATGGGTCACAAAACACTTTCCTGCATCGCCTACAAAGAGGGGAAAAACAGACGAAACTTCCTCTTTTACCTTCCGACATCTTTTCTGGTTGTTAGTGGGGTCCTCCAATTGTCTGCTTGTCCAACGGCCCCGGCATGTCAGCCTTGTGATTTTTTGTTGTACACAAGAAGTCGGAATGTGTTTCTGGAAAAAGTGTTTCCTTTTTATGGTCAGAGAATACTCCTCTTACATTGGAAGGAGGAAGGCAGGAAGGTAGATTAAGCTTTGGTTGTACACCTTTCATTTGAAGCTGATCGTCAGTAACTCACCTGTCCAAATCACTACAATATTTAGTTTTCACAGTCTCGGTCATAATACGGCACCCTTGTCAGACCCACAAACCCTCCTAGAAAGTTGGAATCCCTTTCTCCCTCAAAGAATACATTTTTAACCCGGAAGCTGAACTAGTGGTAATGATGCGGAATCGCAGTCGGTCGATTTGTTGGCTTCCCTTGTAGATAGATACATCTTGGAGGACTTAGTAATATTGATACAAAGGTGGATCAACTTAAGGCAATCCTTCTAATCCTCTTACATATAAAACGGCTATTATAAATGCAATGGATTTCCACTTGGAGGAAACTTGAATGTGATTACCGCAGGGTAACAGAGGGAATCGGTAACTATGAGTTACATATTACGTTGTTTTATCTGCCTCCAATCATCGTTATTTTACTTTTCCTTTCAAATGCAATTCATTGCCTTTTAAGCAAGCGCGTCACAAATATGTGACACTGGTGGTGAATGCAGTAACATAATACTCGTAACAATGGTTTTCAATGTGTTTGCGCTTGTCAGTGTGCCATAAAAGTAGTAAGCAAAAGTGAAAATTAATAAATGGGAGGAAACCGAAAGAACATGATGTAATTGGAATGAGGCACGGAGCCACATCAGTTAAAATGGAGCGGTACATACACAAACGTCACATATCTAAGATTAAGCCAATGTCCCGCATAGTTTGCTGTTATACTGTAATGCTTTGATGATATGTTTTGCTCTTCATCTTGGTTTAGTGGGCATTTACGGCCCCACTTTGGCACTTCCACGGGACGGCATGGTCTCCGGATCATGGCATCAGCACCCAGCCGTTCTAAATGTCGGCAACTACATAACCTGCCCTGATATTATGACTTCTTTCGCTTTCTTGAAAGGCTTGGAATGCTACACTGGTGGCAGTAAAAAACGAACCCAATCCTAAGGGGCAGCTACTCCGATTTCCATTCCCGATAGCCGAACCTTAACGAGTCTAAAGAAGGGCATGTGGTGCAAG
Source organism: Echinococcus granulosus (assembly GCF_000524195.1). Lineage (NCBI taxonomy): Eukaryota > Metazoa > Platyhelminthes > Cestoda > Cyclophyllidea > Taeniidae > Echinococcus > Echinococcus granulosus. Next base: position 948,650 of record NW_020170401.1, read on the forward strand.
TGGGAGAATCTGTAACGACCGCTAAAAGAAGGGTTAACAATGACGCCTACATTTGGCAACAGCCTTTGTTTTGTTTCCTGTATTAATATTATAACAACTGGAGCAACACTAACCACGGCTATGGACGGACGAGTTCTCTATAGAGGCGTCTGCAGTACCTGTATGAAGATGTCAAGGAAGTGAAAATGCGGTACCTCCTCCACCTCCCTACTAGCTGTACAGAACCCAAATAGCCAGATGTGCCTGGACAGTACTGAAGTAAAAACAAAACGGTTAAACTTTATTTCCAACAAACTTTTTAAATCCTATCCTTTACTACATAACTGCTTTTAGGCCAGTGTCCTAACGACCAACGATGGACATACGAAATGGTCCGCACGTTTCCCCTTCCCCAATCCAATTCCAAAATCGGACGAAACTCCGGTTCCAGTACCATGGTTAGGAGGAGTCGGTGAAGCCGCGGTAACAAATCCTCTCAGTTACACGCAAATTCGGTAATCGGCGCATTTGGTCCTCTAGTGTTTTCAATACGGAGCCGACTACATCGGTGCGATGGTCGATGAGGGAGGTTGGCCATGGGGAGCGCTCGAAGGGGACAACATTCAAGAGAAGATGAAGCTTTGTAATTCTATAATTGTTTTTTCCCCATCCACCATCCAAATACCTCGGTAAATAATCGCTTCCAAAATATGTACAGGAATGTACACCAATGATGGAAAGACGAAGCCAATGTGCACTTTAAGGTAGAGGTAACCATCAAAATGGGATTTCGGTATTCTATTTAACCCAGCACCTTCACTCCGAGAGGTTTAAGTAATGCAAAGAATGTCATTTTTAAACAAAGTACGTTTTCATTTTAGAATAGTAGTTATTATAGAACAACTTTCGATTTTCATTTTCCTAAAAGCGATATAAATATTGGACGCACTTGTGTTTATCGCGTTTGTCAACTGGGCTACTTCATTGTCAATGTCACAAATTAAGTGTGTTTGCATTACCTCCGTTTCTACAGTAATGGGATGCCATTTTAGCGTTCCGAATCCTTTTTTTACAGTCGAGGGAAGTCATGTTACCAGGTCAGGACATGCACTGCCGACGTACAAGGCCTCCTGCAAAGTGTTAACAACACCAGCGATAAAGGAGGAAGGAGGCTGATGCGGTGATTTTAATTAGTAATTCATTAGTAGCAGTGAGGACAGTCGGTTGGATGAGAGTCCTCGGAGGAATCGCGTCCCCGGAGGGTAAATTGTTTAAGGTTAAAGTTAATTCGGGAGACAATTCTCAAGGTCGAGATGTGTGATAGCATGGGTGTATTCTCTTTTGTGATTGGTTTTCATTAAAAAACACATATAGAGGAGTTTCGTGGCCTTAGAGCATAAATGCTCTCGACCTGATTGCACTACAGCCATCGCAAGTCATACAGCAAAACTGGAGGCTGGGATGATTATCCAAAGTAGACGTCGATTCAATAGTATTTCTCCTGTAAATCTATGCAAATTTTTTCTTATTCTGTAACACTTAAACATGAATTTTCACTCACTGTAGTCAGGTCTGCTTACCAGTGTAACCACTTCAGCACCTCTAGTCATCCTCGAGGATGCAGAAGTGAGGAAACTGTAGAGAAACTCAGAGACTGAAACCATAGATGAGGTATCATGAAGTCAAGTTCCTGAGATGAACCATGAAGAATGGTGAATTCACTTTGAAAAATGCATCATTAAAATATAGTTGGCTTTGCGCAAAGATTCAGCCGCATATATCCCACATTGTAAAGCATGAGTGGATATGCGGCTGTCTATTGATACGGTACAACGCAGTGCTTCTTGTTGGGATCGCTACTTCCTTCCTCCTACTTTCATCGCCTAGATCATAGGGAGTCTACCGAACCCTGAGCACTTGATTTGAGCTCGTCTGACTTATAAATCAACTTTAACCAGCTTCAAAACCGTGGAAGTTTGTTTTATTCCCAATTCGTCACAGTACATTTGGAGAAGGTGTGATATGGTGTGCGGTGGCGAAACTAAGCACTCAAAAATGGTTAGATATTTTTAACATCGGTTGTTAGCCGCTCGAATAAAGATAAACCACGTTTAGGAAGATCCTGCCTACTTCAAAATGATGGGTAATTACTCATCGCTATTGAGGCGTGAAAACGACTGTCAAAAGCGAGATGTAGGGGGATAATACAATCTTACCTATTTGAATACAATGAGAAAATCGCGCGGGCTAAAAAAGTCTGCGCCACATGCTGCGGACTGCCACTGGAAGGCAATAAAGTAGGAAATTTAGCTCTCTTTTATATACTTTTGAAATGCGTTGAAGAAGCGCACAACCTATTTTAGAAAGTCTGGTGACTGTCCAGAAGTGAGAAATTGCTTTTTTATGTTTTAATACAGACCTAAGTAAAGTTCACTTCTCTCGAAGACTGTCTTTTGTGTACGTTGGTTTGCGGTTTAGTAGCAGGGGACTGAAGACGTTCGAGTACAAGCAGCGATCCCCGCTTAAACCTACTTGCTAAAATTCAAAAGAGTTAAAAAATTGATAACGAAGTCGGAAGCTTAACATTTTAAATTAAAAGCATGATTTTCTGCCCCTATAGCGCAAAACAGCCCCATTTGAATCCCTGCCCTGTAGGAGAGATAGAATAGAGTGGAATAGGAGGGAGCTACTACATTACCGCATTTTCTGTGCTGCTTTAATAAAATCGCCTCAGGTGATGATTGTCACATCTCCTTGACGTTGACATCAAACAGCCACGTAATCACTTGCAAAATTGCGCAGTCAATTCGGCGAGAAAAGTATGGCAGAGACAGCAGTGGTGAGACTTGAGTTTTTACTGGCAGTTCATTGCAAATGGTTATAAAGTAGGATGGCAAGCATAGTAAACAAGAAAATTTCAAACAAGTATTCAGCAATTGCGTGGCTTTTGTTATAAACAAGCGGTATGTTCTTATTTGGTCACCTTAATCAATACCGCGTTGGACGTATTGCAGGACGCAAATTCATGGGAAGTCAACTACCTTAAGCCCATCAAAAATGTAGCTATAGCGTTTTAAATATTAATTTTGATTAAGCGGGACCTATTTGTTATTTCAATTTACCCAGTAAGCCGCACGATTCTTTTAAGTCTTCCGTGATGGTGAAATGGGACGTCATTTTTGATACTCATCCTAGTGGTCTTCACTTCTCCGTTTTACCTCCACAACAAGGGTTAATTATGCAACATTAGTCACACTGTGGTGTTATATATCACACGCCCTGTATCCCTTACAAATACTATTGGGTTTTACAGCTGCTTCATGGAGAGATCTAATACAGGTTACCGGTGCTACAGGTCATAATAACTCATGCCAGTGTGAAAGTAGATTTAACATTGGCCTACAGGAAGGCTGAGAGGCTAAAATTACGGCCGAAAGGCGAGGCTGCCGTGCAAAAGTACAATCTAAGGCGACTGTCGATTCCGCGTAGCTAAACATGCATTTTCCAACAGAAGTACAAACTCTAGCACATGAAGCGTTCGTGTAGTTGAACGTACATGCAAGTAAATTTCAAGTTACTATATTAGCGGCCAAAAAAAGTTATTTTTAGACACTATGGGTCATTGAAGCTTTTCACTTTAATGTATCAACGACTGATTACTGACATAAAGACTACCTGAAAGGCTGTGAACATGGTTGTAAGGCCATTCTATCGAGGTGAAGCACAAATTTCAGTGACTAATTAGGCTGCATGGCAGTGTTGTCGAAGGCCAACATGAAAAAGTTCGCTGAAATCTTCTACTTTAAAAAGAAAGTATCGCAGGCGAAGGAATTGACTACCCATAAATAGTTAGCCTCTGCGGAAACTTATCGGACTCACTTTGAGGAAAACCTCGATACTTTTGTCTTTGTCACTTTTATTCTGAGGGACTGGAGTAAACCTTATCTTGTAAAAGCGTGCTGACTTCTAAACAACCTCACGGTTGCATTGGCTGGTGGCCTTTTGAAATTTTGGGAACAAATGAGTTGAAATACTTACTTGCAAGGTTGTGTCTCAGCCTACTCCGCAGAAAATGTATCCACGCAGTGCTAGCAATTCAACCTACTCATTTTATTCGTAATTACAACCTACGATGATCACGCTTTTCCGCTTGTCTCACTCTCTACGCAGTTCAGCACTGTATGATCAGGTGAAGAGAGTGGGCTTTTGTGTATCAACTTCACTCGTGTATGAAAGTGAAAAGGTGGCAAATAATTTGGCTAGTTGCCTCGTGTTTTCTGACTGGTTGGTGGCTCCAAATATAATGCAAAATTCCAGAGTGGGACCTTTTTTAAGAAAAGTATTTAATGCGAACAGACAGTCACTTGCAGTGGGTACATTACTGCTTGGGTAAGGGAAACTCTCAAAGGTAGGAAATTATTACTTATTAATTGTCATGCATATCTGGGTCAGTCTCATAGTAGGTCGGCTTGTACATTCGAAGTACTAAAGTAAGAGCAGAACTTAACACTTGGGTAGAATTGGTATTAAAATTTTTTTAGCAAATTGCCTAGGTTGTAAAATTATTTTCTTTTGGGTTCAAAAACAAATACCATTTTTCCCCCTAGAAATGTACTACGGTTCACACGTGACCACAGCCCCCTTTCCCCTAGGCAAAATGCTTCGATTGAACCATAAAACCGACTTAGGAAAAGGATTTTAGAGGCATTGAAAAGAGTTTAAAAAAGACTTTTGTCATGAAGGTAAATAAAAAATGCCATAAATTTTTACGGGGATATTTACTGTACCATAATCATAAAGAAGAGAATGGCTTTAATCCCAGACAGTAGTGTAGGGGAGCTTTGGAAATCATGGGGGATGGACGTAAACGGAATAAAGTGAATTTTTGAGAGTGCTAGTTTAAATTAGGCACCAGGTTACAGTGAGGAAGAATTATTTGTCCTTATTTTCTTTTCAGCATAATGACTATTCTTTGGAGGGAGGAGGAGAAATTCAAATTCTTGGTAATTAACTTGCCGAAAAGTCAGCCAATCAGCGAAGCGTTCTGACGTATTCCAGTGTACTACTTTCATTGCTTGCTTAACCCTCGGTTTTGGTAACAGGCCGCTTACCGCTCCTCCTTAGTACCTCCACCGGGTGGCCCAGCCTCCTATACAACTCGGCGGTTCTGGGCATTACATATTCTGCCCAAGAATAATGTCTGATTTTGTCTTCTGGGGAGTCTCAGAGTGCTCCACCACGAATATTAAATGAGGCGACAGAAATAACTCTCCAACGTCGGATTCCAAAAGAGTTAAGCAAAAGTTTCTCAGTCATTTCGCAAAATGCTTTTGTTACTACCAGTTTATTTTTCAAAAAAATCTCATTGGGGGATGAAAGTGAAGCATCGTTTTAGGGTCTCCATTAAATGATTGTGTATTCTGTCAAGTCAGCTCTCCAGAGGCTGCATTGCCATCTGCTTGTCCTTCTTCATTGGTAGCAGTGAGTTTCCTTTTAAGTGGGTATGGGCCTTTACACCCCTGGAGGATGGCCGACGCTGATATGGTGAGAGCGGTGAAAAACCAGCCCGTTTTAGATGATTTTAGAATCTTGGCTTTTGCAAACTAGATACACCATGCCCAAACGTCAAGAAATGACGACATCTAGTAAATGTGAGAGAATCTTCCGGAACCCACAACAAAAGGGCACCGAAAACTACTTAGACTTTTGCCAATTTCCCCTATCTCGAGTCTCTCATGATAGTCAGTCCTGTCCACAGCATCGCCATGAACTTGCTTAGTCTCTAGAATCTACACACCTATCTATTCTTCTCTGATATACATCTGCCTAAGAGTAACCATTTAGGTCTTCAGTAAGTACTGCTATCAACATTTAATTTCCCAGGTATCACAGGAGCTTCTGAAATGTTTAAAGAGGTGGCATTACTATGGGAGCCTAATTTTTGTCTTCAACTTTCTGATGACTTAATGTGTTTGGCTACCTTATAAATTATTTCTACTGTCGCAAGTCTCTCCTTGAAACGTATTTAACCGCGAGACAGGGGAAGAGAAATGGTTGACGTAAGGATTTTGTCGCCTAAGGAGAATGTCCACTACCTCAGAAGGGACACTACATACAGTGTAGTTGGCAGTGATTATGAAGTATCGCATCCTCTACAGAACTAACGGTATTAAGAAACAGAATGGTCCTTAGGAAGCATATTTCGTATACCGATCATATTTAATAGGAAAATTGGCCCCAAGGTAAAATGGAAATGTTCAGTATCTTGTCCTCGAACTTATGCATAGATTGTCCTTCTCCGTCATTTGTCGGCAATATTGTATAAATGTCAGAAGTGGAGGCGGTTTTAGTGGTTATTTCCCTCATTATGTGATCCAGAAGTCATCGAGATTGTTGGTTGCTTAAAGTGACTTCCCTCATAGCCGACGTCAGTGCACCATTCGAAGTCATCCAAAATGTGTGATGGAGGAAGTTTTGCTGTTAATTTCGAGAAGTTTTGGATGATGATCCTACTGGATGATAATTATTGCCTTGGCTATAAGACTCAGAAGGTTGTGGGTTTGATAGTCAATGATATGGTACCGTCCCTATGCTCTGTGTTACCGCTCTTGTCTCAAATAATGATCGTGACATGATCAAGTGGAGAATAGATTTATCCTCTCGTTTGCTTGGCATCACCCAGCTTTGGTGACCTTGGTCTAGCCTAATAGCTTGGTATACCCTTTTTCTCCAATTAGACTGTAAAGCCCGTAGAGTTGCCTGTTACTACAGACTGAGGCCTGACTTTTGCTTTCTGTGAAAAGAAACTTTAAGGAAAATTGATGTTGAAGGAATGACAATAACTAATGCGTTCTTACACGCTGATGAATGGGAAGGAAGGAGTTGCCGTCGGTCTCAAAATGGAAGGGGGAAGGAGGAGGGAGAGAGAGAGCAAGTAGGAGATTAGGCAATTAGGAGAGGTGGGGTGGGAAAGAAGGATGAGTGATAACCCACTGAACAGCCATTAAGCTCGATGCTTCCATTAGGCGGAAGTCACATGTGTCTCTTCGCATGGAAGTTCATTCAGTCACTATTAAGCAAAAAATGGTGTACCAGTCGCCCCATTTATCCCACATATAAATTGCTTGGTCCCTTTTTAACGAAGTTTATTTTATTCTGAAAATTATTTATTTTTTGTAATGAGATAGGATCGGTGGGTTTCCCTCTTCCACCTCAGCCTTCATACCTTCAAAACGAGCAGACGAGTGACACGAAGACATGCCTTGTTGGGTAAGGGCAAATAAGGGGTTACAGATACCACCTTTTGAGCCGGTATAAGGGATGCTTCCTCCTCGGAGGTCCAATAGGATCTAATCCGCCACTGAAGTTCTCACCCACTGACCGCATCTCGCCTGAAAGGCACAGTCAGACAAATATGTATGACAGTACCTTCCCTTTTCCACTTCTTACACTGCACGACTGAGTTTTGCCAAAGGTGATTTGGTTACACAAAAATACACTAAAATAAAAAATAATTTAGATGTGATGAGAGTGAACACAACATGTAAAACGTATATTAGACTGTGCATAGAACAAAATTACGCAGAAATGATCCTTTTTACAGATAAATTCGCAATTTCACAATTAAATTGGCTTCTAATTAACAGCAAAAACAATAAAATTTACTTTTTGACCAAAGACGGAAAGTATTGAGGGAAGCATGAGCTATCGCGAGTGGCAGTACAGTCGGTGAAGTTGCGAACTCCGCAATCTGCATAAGGTGGCAAAAGGCTTTTCAGTTCTTATTTCTTGTTGAAATATTTTTGACTATTTATAAACGCTGTTAAGTGTACGGTAAAGATAAGT
>NW_020170401.1:956573-968388 GCF_000524195.1 Echinococcus granulosus
TGTAGTCGGCCGAGTTCTGCGGTTCCGACCGCGACTGTTCTCCCGTGACGCCCGTGTTTTTCTCCTCCGAAAATGAGGGTCTCGGATTTTCTCCAAGGAGGCACGAGAACGGAGTAAGAAGCATCTGCTTTAGATAGGCGCGAAACTTGGGCCAGGTTATCAGATAGACGAAACAGTTGATTGTCGAGTTAAGTAGACTGCCATTGTACGCCATTGCGGCTGTGATGTGTCTTGCGAGGTAGACCAAACACCAGTGATTTCCGAGGGCGATAATCATACGAATTATTCCGTTGGGTAGAAAGGGTGTGATGAGGACGGTGAACGTGGTCAGTACGATCATAATAGTCCTGTGAATACGTCTGTTTATCCGATCAAAAGCCATGTTACGTTCCTTGTCTTTGGCGGATCGTGTTTTCCTCCAATGCCTTAAACGACGTGCCTGAGTCAAGATCTTTACTGTAAAGGCTGTGAGTAGAATCAGTGGGAGAATGGTGAAGAAGAGGATGTCAGTAAAGGCGTCAATGGAGAATGATATAGTAGCCGCGTTGCAGAGTTGTAGTTCTTCAAAAATAATAGTTAATACTGTGGGGATGCGAACGATCAGAGAGCCTATGATCGCACCAATAAGGGCTTGAATGGCCCACTTATCACCAGCTTTGCTTCTTAATGCCATTGGGTGACAGATGAGCATAAAGCGCTCGAAAGCGATGAGTACAATGGTCCAGTTGCGAAATAGTGCGAGGAAATTGCTGATGCCATCGAAGATGTGGAGATGCATATTCTCATACTTGCCTAAGCGGACAATAACTGTAACCACACGTGAGATTGACAGCGTTGCCAGGTACAGAGTGTCGACTATTGAGTTAGCGATTAGTAGTAAACGTGTAGTTTGCTGAGTAATGGGATAGCGGATGAAGAGGATGGAGCATAAAAGACTGGTAACAAGTCCAATACATGTGATGGGAATCCCGAAGATGGTGACGGAGACAAAGTATATCTCTTGAGTCACCTGGACAATGGACTTGGAGGAGTCCCAGGGAACAGTGTAGGTGGGTAGAAAGCACTCTGGTGCGGGAAGTGTATTGTTGCAGGCCTCCTTTAGCATGTGCAGCTGACTCCCATTCCGACATGAGGTATTGCTTAAACCGTTTCCCTCAACCAATCACAAAGCAATGCTGCTGAAGTCTTTGCTGATTGGCTACCGACTGTAATGCGGTTTCCAGCTTTCTTTTTCCTTATTTGTTGCTCACTTGGGTCAACTTTTTGATCATCCTCTTTTCAAAAGATTGTAGCAAGTCAGAAGAAGGCCAGGTTTATATGTTTGATGCAAGAGATTTCAATTAAGCCCATTAACATTCACACAGTTCGCCAATTCAACTCGCCCACTTAATATTCAACCGCATCAATTAAACTTCATTACTAATTTAGGGGAAATTTTATTATTCTCAGAATTTTTTAGGCCATTAATGGCTAAAACATTTAGGCACCTAGCTTTTTAGGATGAACGCCAATTTTGCCGGTGTTAAAAGATTGAATAACTCCTATTCCATTAAAATTCTTAACATCGCGGATCACGTGATAGAAATAGTAAATATGCATTAAACCACAATGTGATGTTTTTTTGGACAAACTATTCTGTTTATGCGTTCCTGACCAACCATGATTACATTCGGCAGTTTTATGAAGACAAAATAACATGAGGACATATGTGAGAGCATTTGTGTGTAGTTTTGTCAAAACATTGCAATTATGTGTGATACCGGTGGTTCCTTTTTTGTTTTAAAAGAATGCCTATAATATAAATGAGGTGATAGGTAAAATACACTTTTTAATAAATTTGGCAGATCAAGGTAGCGCTCCGAATTTTTTCCCTGGCATTAAAAGAGGGCATAATGCTAGGACAGAAAATGGCTTGGAGGTCATGACCCCAGCGGAGGTACAATCGCAGAGCCTTAGGTGCCCACGAAGCCAAACCGATGAGTTAGACAAATTGTCAAAGTACAATATAGCCCCTTTTCCTTTTCAAGTGCCGTACCTTTTGTCAACCTTTGGCGCGACTACTAAGTGATGTCCGACGCAGGTCATCGAATTGGCGTGTGTTGGAGAAGACATCGAACCGTAATTGGCGATTCTACTAGATTTAGAGTTCCAGCCTTTTTAAAAATCGTATTGGGGGATGGAGAGATGTGCTGGTCATCATCTTTGTCCATCGCTAATGGTAAGGCCACAGGTCTAAAAGCGAGGTCATGCAATAAGGGGCAGGGGTAAAAATAGTGTCGTAGTGACAATAATTTGCTTCTATTCCTCGTTGTCACCTTGTTCTCACTTCAGTGCTGTCCAACTATACACCTACCTGGATTCTATGCAGCAAGTAGAGAGGTGGAGGAAGTCTCGCAAGTTCACTTAACTGCCATTGTCAAGCTGATAGCGTAAACAGCTCCATAAAGAACTTATCTAGATGGTTCACGGCCATGGCTGGTACGGCTTCAGTTACTACTAACATTTCTGCAGAACCCGGAACCATGGGTAGTTGCCGTCGGTGGGTGTCATATGCAACTTTTCTGGTGGGGGTGGTCGCAGACTCTCCCATTAGCTGTACATGCTCTTCTCCCCCTCACTTTAAGGTTGAGCAATTTAGAAATGGAAATTAGGGTAGTTGTCATTTAAGAATAAGTTCACCTTTTTGCTGCCCTCATCTTTCCTAAAGTGGTAAAAGTCATAGTAGCATGACAATAGATGTCTTGCTGAAGTAAAAAAGGGGTTCGAGGCTATCATTATGGCTCAGAGGCGATTTCACCGGGCGGACCTTCAAACCTCAGCGACTTATTTGTTTGTGTAATAAATACAGTGTTGAAAAAACCATCCCAACGTTACATCATGCCTGCAAAGCTGTTCAGAGTGCCAAAATTGGGAAAAAGAAAAATTACTCATGGCCATCACACGGTGAGTTAGCGCCTATTGTAATCACAGTGAGAGTCTGCATTCAGGCTCTGGATCAGGATGGCAGTTCCACAGGCGTATCCATTGCTTCGATTTCCTCTCCCACAGCGCCTTTGATTTCACTTTTTTTGCGCTATGCTTAGAGCATCTATGAGATAGCTAGCGTTACCTTAACTCATCACACCAGGATCTCGTAGATACCTTTTCTCAAAGATGCAGTAAAATGTTAGTTCGAGCTGCAGGCATTCCGTACGCAGTCTTGAGCTATAATTTATGAACGAATTTTACTTATTTGTGCATATCTTAATCTGAAAAAAACTCTTGATTTTTTTTCCATATATTTTTAATTACTAAACAGTTTCCGAACTCTCACCATCCAAATGTTAGTCCCTACAAATTAATTCTTGTAGTTAATTCTGTTGATAGCTCTTTTTTATCCACATGGGAGGGCAGACAAGTGGTGTCACACTAAACTATGAAGACGACTAATCACGCAGTAGTTACTGCAATACCATATTCATTCGATTAACTACTCGTTTTGGTTTCGCAGGGACTTAAGGCGCCGCCTTCTTACTTCCGCTGGGCGGCACGGACCCTAGGCTATGTGAGTTGCCCCTCCAACCCCTACGTACGTCGGCAATACGTTTTTCTGTCCCAGTATTATATCTCCATTCGACTTCAGGGAAGACTCGGGGCGACACATTACATCTAAGAAATAATTTGGCTCACGATGAAGTTGTTTGAAATTTCACCTTTTGTTTGATTAAGCATCATTGCTTGTGAGGGGGGGGAAAGACCCAATATAACCACCCTCTAATTATTACGGTGAACAGGCAATGCAACCGCAGCTTGTCATTTTCAACGAGCAAGTCGCCTAGCTTCAGATGAATTCATCCGTAATTATTTACGCTTGATTTTGCCTTCTTATGAACTTGCATAATTAATTGCCTTGGACAAACAGCTAATTATTCATAATTACTGTCGCGAATTCGCGAAGACTATTTGAATTACATCCTGCTTAAATGTGTCATTTATGGATTAAGCTTCGTTAAAAACACACATCAAATTCACACAGCCAAAAAAAGTCAAGTTGGCGGTTCTTTGGGGGTGGGCTATAAGCGCCCAACGTTAATAATGAAAAAGTCACAGGAGATATTGTGCAAAATTCCGAAATTTTTTTTTAAGCGAAGCGGTTCGAGAAAACTTCTTTACAATCGTAAAGAAGGGCAGTCATTCTAACAACGGTGGTTACTCGAAATTCAACGACTACTTATAAAAAGGATTCCGACTGCTGAGGTAATTTCATTTGGTTTAAATAATTTTTCTTTCAAAATAGAAGAAATGTTGTTTTTATATCTTCCACTAAAAGATTTGTAAGTTTGGGATTTTTTGATTACGTATTCGCAGTCTAAAGGCTGTTTTTAATCGCCAAAAAGCAGCTCGTTGGTGTTTTAAAAAATAATTCATGGGTAATTTTTAATGCTTTGTTCTGGTTCGCCCATTTTAGATTTCTAATTACCTTCGCAAATGGATGAATTGGGAAGTACAGGTAAACAAAGTGCTCTTGAAATGCCTAGGCGATTTAATCAAATTTGGTAAATGGATGAGAACAATAAACGACAAAACGACCAAATTCTGTTAAAAATTTTTAGGGAATGTAAATGAATTTGTCTGGCATTCAATGCTGCTCATTTGCTTACTTCTCTGGCTGAAGTTCATAGCGGTATGGAAGCCAAGTGTAGCGTCCCGAGACTCCCTGAAGACGAAAGAAGACACAACACTCGGGCAGAATACATATATTCAACACGAAGAAGGTGTCTGGGCTATTGGCATGGCCCAAAAGACCAGCCCACCCAGTGAGGTACAAGGGGGCTAATTCAAAGTACAAAAGTGACGCCTCATCAAAACCGAGGGATAAACCACTATCGTATTACACAAGGCTATGCTGCCTCACAGGCGGTCACTAAAAAGTAAAGATGCCAACATTTTGGGAGCACTCGAATAACCTTCGTCAACCATACACGCAAGGGGTAAAAGGTGGGAGGTCCACAAACTAGCTTCTGGTTGAACCGAACAAACGAAGCTAAATCTCACTTTTGATATTCATGTTTCAACTGTTTAAAAGTTCATTACCACTGTTCAAAGTTCATCACTTCACTTCTCATTTTAATAATGCCAAATACCTTTCGTCAACGCCCCCTTTTAATCGCCACTTTGCGCTTGCGTCTTCCTTCTTTCATCCTCTTAAGCATCCTTTTTTTACGGAAAAGGAAAGTTCTTTCTTTCACCGAGGCGAGTGATCATATTTTCTGTTCACTGTACCTCGTAAAAATATCTACCATTGCGAAAAACAACAATTTAATACAAGCGGATTTGGATGTTGACGGTTTTCTTAAAACTGAGACAGAAGTTATTAGAATGTCATTCAAGTTTATCTGATAATCTAGCATTCAATAACAAAATACATTAAAATGACTTCGGAATCAAGGCTAGAAATACTGAGTTATTGGAGAAGACAGTTTAAATGTATCCCCCTAACCTCTCATTTGATGTGAGCATGAGTTACCTCTATTAACTTTACGGGTTTATTTGCTCCCTCCCTCCTCTCTCCATTGAGTGTGCCATAGAGGAATTACAACAAGCATTAGCATAGTCTGGGGGTCATGCCGCCCAGCGGAGGTACAAAGATGGAAACTTAAGTGCTAGCGTAAACAAAAGGAAGAGCTATACAAATAATTAAAGGGTTACATAACCCATCTCTCCTTTTGGGCGCGGTCCTTGGCGCTCCCCTTGGCAAACCTCCGACGTCGGCCATCACAACGTAGTAAGTGCTGTAAGAACGGCACCTATAAACCAATCGCGCCAATTATACGGTTTTCGTTCTACGGAGGAGAAGTCTGACCGCAACGTCACTGATCCCTCTCAATAAGTCCACTGGATCTGAGGTTTCGCCCGGTTCAAGAACTGCATTGAAGGAAGGGAAAATGCGCAGACCATCACGTATGTTCATCGCTAGTCCTAAGAGCACTGAACTTAAGGTAGGGCTATTGAACAATGGGTATCCTATAAATAAATGTTCCAATTTTTACCGTATCAGAGGCGGCAATAAATCTCCTTAACGGGCCGAATCGGAAGCTGCTTCTGCCCTAGCCTAGGTATTTACCTTGACAGTTCTTTGTATAGAAAGGATTTTGATTTTAAGAACTCCATTTGAGTGAGAAGATTCAAATAAGGGCAGGAAAAAAAAACATTAATTCTGCAATGGATGAATTGGTTTTTGATACTTAACCTTAACAGCGTGAAGCAAATCGCGATACCCATCCAATGTATTTTCAGGAGAATAAAAGAAGCAAAGTTAATTACGGTGTCAAAAAACTATTGAAAATTAGCAAAGCTTTGAAGACTTCTTAGGCTTTGAACACCTTAAACCCTATCCTGTTTGACATATTTAACTACCTTAATTTAATTCAGAAAAATAACTTAATTCAAGACATTCAATTCAGACTTTACCCTCTGTATCCAGTTTGCATATTGTTGTCATCTAAGACAGTTTGACAACTTTAGTGCTTCTCTCTTCTACCTTCGTCAACCCACCCTTGGAAGGAGGAGAATGGTTAAAGGAGGACATCTTTGGCTGGATAGGTGTTATAACTGAGGGCAGGGGAGGGAAGTTATGTGGGGTTAGGAGCTCGTTTTCTCCTAAGCAGGGATTGGTGACGTCAGCTCAGACACGAGACTTGTCTATACTGACAGGCAGTGAAATCCAATGACCTTTACTTTATATGGCCAAGTGATTAGAACCCTTCTGGACATCACAAAAATAATTACTCTAAAAATTTACCGTAATTGTAATTAGAAAAATAGGTATATCATAGGTCCTGCAAGTAGTTTTCACCCACGGAGAGAATGAAATTTATTCAACGAAGCCCTTTTATTTATTGTTTATGCTGGAAAAAGGAGCTGGCTTTGTTAATTAATTATAAGTAGAATGTGTGAGGAAAAAGCTTGGCTAATAAAGTATCTTACTAAGCCTAAGGGCTCTGCAGTCTCTGTCGACCCCCATTTCCGTTCATTTTAAAGCGACCCTCAAAATTTACTCAGAAAGCGTCACTAATGTTGTCTTTAGAAGGTCTAAAAGGTCTACTTACGCGGCATGATTTCGCTGTTAGTCTATACAGCTTGGGTATCCTTAATTCAACCTAGATGCTGAGGTGATTAAAGCGTCCCCAGTCTTCCTTGAAGTCGACAGAAGACATGATGGTAAGGATGAATCTGTCTTGCCGACGTACAGAAGGGCTGAAGGCTACCGGCTCGGCCAAGAGGTCATGCCGCTCAGCGGAAGTACAATTACTGACCCTTAAGTGCTGCTAAAATCAAAATGAAAAGTTAAACCAGTAATACCATCGTTCTCGACTCTCCCCTTGGTCAATCTCTCGCGTCGGTTATCACAGGGCAGTTGATGCTGAAAGAAACACACCCGCCAACCAGCCGACCCAACAAATCATTGAATTTGTGTGCAAGTAAGCAGACATTTGACCAAAACGTCATCGACCCCTGTTGGTGATTCCACTGGATCAAGAGTTTTGTCGTGTTTAAGAACTGTACTAGTGAAGGGGAAACGTGCAGACCATCTTGTACATCCATTGCTAGACGTAATGGTAATGACCTAAAAGTAGTCGTTTAATAAAGAACAGGATTTAAAATGGTTAACTAAGGATAAGATTTCACGTCTCTTTCTCCTTATCATTTTGTTCTCACTTCAGTACTGCCAAGGCTATCCATCTGGGTTCTATACCGCTAGTAGAGAAGCGGAGGAGGCGTTGCCACTTCATCGATATCTTCATGCAGGTACTGTCGACACTTCCGTAGAGCACTCGTCTAGATGGTTCACTGTCGCGGTTAATGTCGCCTCAGTTGTTAACAGCATTCCTTCAAAACACGAAACTGGGGCTGTTGCCAAATGTGGGGGTCATTTTCATCCCTTCTGTATGATGGTCGTCACAGAATTTTCCATTGGCAGTAGATGCTCTTATTCCACCAGGTTGAGGTTCAACATTTAGCACCATAAATTGGGCTGGTTGTCCTTTAAAATGGGATCTGCTCGACACCACCACCAATGTAGCCTCCCGAATCTTTCCTAAAGACGAAAGAAAGCACAATACCAGGGCAGAATATGTGCTTCCGGCGTACAGAAGGCCCTGGGGGGGGGGAAAGAGGGGTTACCGAAATGGTCCTGAAAACACACTGCCCAGCGCTACTTCAAAGGCGGAGCCTTAAGTGCCGATGAAACTAAAATTTAAAGTTGATAGAATGGCAAAAGATATTGCAGTAATATTGTCAGGGATGATGATGTCTGGAGTCTAGGAGATCAACTAACAGACGTACCTGATTCGTCAGAGAACTACCCACTGCAAGTTCCTGCATCTCCATTAGACAGCTATCAGGTAGGATTAACTAATGCCTGAAGTTGGTTTTGTCTCCAATTTCTTTATTAATCATGTGGAATTTACAAAACAGTTTAGCTTACAATCAAATGATATAGAGCAAGTGCTTTAGCTATTTTGGATCCACATGCCTTCTTGAATCTCCACTGTCACGATTGTGATGAGGAGTACTTAAGTTCAAACCCCCTTGGTTTAATTACAGTACCATTTTGTTAAGAATATAACCATTTCTGCGAGATAATCTCTTAGCTATTTTAGCTGACATTTTTCCATTCGACTTCTTGCCCACTCATCAGTGGAAGGATAATCTCTACTGGAAGGCTGACCAACTCCTGGAAGGCAAAAGCTTTTTCCCGATTAGCAATTTGATAAGGAGCTGCTTTTTCGACTGGAATAATACATCAAATGTAACATAGGTACGTAAAATAACAAAAAAATTCATCTTTATTTTGTGGTATGAGAGAAGAAGGCTTTCCAACTTTATTTCCATGGAAGCGAATTTCGTCCGAGTAGCTGATTTGTTTTGAGACTTGGTAGAACGAATCTTGCAGGAAATTGTCTAGTATATGATAAAGTCTTTCTCTAAAATATCTAATTACGAGGTTTTAGATCTTCAGGAGGAATCATCAGATCGTCAATCAACGTGCTACCTTATTATGGGTTTTAGCTTTGCTGGAAGATTACCACTGTTGATGTCTAGGGCTGTCAACTAATCGCCATAAAAAACGCTTACATATATGTAAATTTTAAAAAGGAATCAAATTTTTGCTTCTACTTCTTGCCCTCGCTGATTCGCTCTCAACTCTGCCTATCTTGCAGTCCTTCATAGTCAATTCAAGTTCAACAATGGACGCAACTTTGACAAGTTACCTACCAGGGAACAGCAGTCTCGAATTCGCTGGTTGGATACTACATCAATTCTCCATAGAAGGGAAAAAATACATAGCAGACTGTCAAATCTGCGCTAGTATAATTCCATGATCTAGAAGATATAAATCTCCTACCTATATAGACACTGGGATCCAAAGAAAGTAAAATGTATCGCTGCTCTGAAACACTATTTGTTATCTTTTCTCACTTTAACTAAAATATTCGGACTTTAAGACAAATGTAATTTAAAATTAAGAAAACATTTTGATCTAGAGTGTAGTCTACCCTTAAGCATCACCAAGTACATGAGCCCTAAGAGAGCGTGTTAGGTGGATCCATGGAAGTCAGCACAGTGGTGGACAGTCGTCAAGTAGCTATCGATGTCGTCTTGTGGGTGATTTCAACCCCTTCAAATGTAGATGGTACTGTGAAGAAGAAGGGATAGCACAATAGATTCAAACTTCTTAACTTCCCTTTCAAGAAAGGGTCGTTCATTCTTCCACAACTCGCTTGCACAAAGCATCCAGACACTATGAAATTCTGGGGAGCTTCTCTTAAAATCTTCAATCTAGCTTTGGTAGTGAATTGTTATTAAGTGTCTTTAGACTGGAATTAGGTTTTCACTTTGTTAATCTAACCATAATATTTGATTTGGCTATGTCAATAGGGACGGTTGGAGGAGAAATGGTCTTCGAGAGCAGGTGACAGCTATGCAATTATCCACGCCTCTGAAAACACAAGGATAAATAGTCTCTTTAACAGTGGGAAAGAACTAGTGGAAAATCAACAATCTAGACTATAGAGTTTGATAAATATGTCAGCGTAGACAGCAGGTTCGTCAACAATGCAACAGGAAATGGAAGTATGGCGATTTGATTATTTTCCCGCTTCGCATACATCTGTGGTGACTTGTTATTTGTTGCCAAAATTGCCTACTACCACAGAAAAGATGTCTGTGCTCTATTTCTAAAAACGTGCCATTATTGTAGATTAATTTTGTACATTATGGAAATCTCATTCTCTCCCTTCTGATTGGCTGAGGATATCAAGGTCATAAGGTTACTTCACTACCGTAAAACCTGCATTACTTAGCTGGTCGAGGGGCCCAATCACAGCTGCATGCACCCGCAGGTCATGCATCTGTTCTAAGGTCTTGCCCACTGATTATCTGGTTAGTGAACGCCATAGCATCCAGACGCCTCGAACGTAGGAACTACAATTTATGGCACAAAGAAGACTCTTCAGCCTTCGTGGCCTGAATGACATGCCTATAAACTCTTAAGACTGTCGTATACTATTGAAAAACCATCCTCCTTACTATAATATGAAAGAAGGATTAAAATCCCTAGATTGACGCAGAGGCAAACTCAATCCAAGGAGTACGACTACTCCAAAATCGACACCGATTACCCAATCTGTATATCACAGAAGGCTGATACTTGTAGTGTATGGCTGAAATTGAGAAGACAGAATTGGAAAGGGTTATTATAGTGCCTCCTTGAGCCAGTCTTTACTTTCAAGATCTACAACTAACTACAATTGGAGCAAAGTTAGGATTCCACCAATCACGATCGACCTTGGGGTACTGCTTATTATGCTCTTTAAGCCATCTATTTTCGAAGGGTTTTTTGAGCTAATGTTACAGCAAAATGTAGATGAAATAGGGAATAAACTTTAGCCGTTAGCAAAGTAGTCTAAATCAGCACTCGATACCCCGAAATTGCAAATAACACCACACCACCTACTTGTATTAATAAAGTAAGTGGTATTCATTCACTGTATCAGCTTCAGTTTTATCTCGTGGTTGTCTAAGATTCGGAGGGTGACTCGTTGCACAATAATCTCAAAGGGAAGAACAAAGATCGTCGGGGAGGGCAATGAAAAGGAGAGGGCAGCTATACAACCTAGGCGGACTGCTTGTTGACACTAAAGTAGTAGTGAGGAAGAAATACTTGACGCTGATCCACGAGGCTTCCTTAAGTGTGTATTTCACTTAGTGACTCTTTAAAATAGTAATCGCTGTTGGATCAGCTTTCGCTGTAAAGCATCGATAGATTCTGAAGAAAACAAAGCCACTAAATCTCCCCTTTGCAATCTGTAGAAATCATCAAAGATGTTGAAGGCAAGTGTGCTATTGCTATCATGGGAAACCAACATGCCGCATTCGTTCCTGGCTCGCAACTAGTTACAACTGAGCTGACAGCATCATAGTGACCGAAATCGAGGAGCGACCAAAAGGATCGTCGGAGATAACATGCAAAAGTGTTCGTTTTAACGAATGACTTGCCGTGGTTTGTTGAACGTTGTCAATTGTATGCCATTGTTCGCCTACACGCATTGTGAAGCATACATTAGGTGGAAACTCCTCCGTCCATTAGTACTTCATGCCTCATAAAAATTGTCGGGCAGTATGCGTGAAGGACCACCAGGATGTTCTTCACCTCTTTCAAGTAGGTTACATAGAAAGGGCAGTTTGATCACTGACTAATTGACTAAATTGCAATGAGAAATAGATTTGGTATGTATTTTAGCGTCCAACCAACAAGCAATTCACTAGCTAT
>NW_020170401.1:968488-979065 GCF_000524195.1 Echinococcus granulosus
GCTTATCTTTACCGTACACTTAACAGCGTTTATAAATAGTCAAAAATATTTCAACAAGAAATAAGAACTGAAAAGCCTTTTGCCACCTTATGCAGATTGCGGAGTTCGCAACTTCACCGACTGTACTGCCACTCGCGATAGCTCATGCTTCCCTCAATACTTTCCGTCTTTGGTCAAAAAGTAAATTTTGTTGTTTTCCCTGTTAATTAAAGGGCCAATTTAATTATTAGAATGCTATTTGTTGGCAAACTTTGTAATCTTATTTATGAAATGAACCACTTGTACGTAAATCTAGCAATCTAGCAATTATACTTTCTCACCCCACCGGTGGTGTTTGTTCTTATCAAATCTAAATTGTTTCGCTAATTTTAGTGCGTTTTTTGACAAATCACCTCTGGCTAAATTCATCCACGTAATGTAATAAGTGAAAAGGGGACGGTACTGCCATACCTGTTGACTTGACTGTACCTTTCAGCTGAGAAGTGGCCAGCAGGTAAGGACCTCAGGGACGAATTTGATATCGCTTCACCTCATTCTCTGTATTCTTCACTCCATACTTCTTTGAGTCCTTCCAAGTGGCGACACTAGACAATCGCACGAAACACAGTGCATTGGTATATGCTATGTTTATGTCCCATGGGGAGAAATAAATAATAGATGTGAAATTGTTGATCGACTTTTGCCTTACTAGAAAAATACCATAGTTTGTGCTAGTGGATGATTAGAGTAATAAAATGTTGCTCAGAGAGTACCCCATTCATCTAACCTCAACGGCAAAGATTACGTAAGCTTCTTTGGCAAGCTTTCTTCTTATATTTATTCACAAAAAACTTGTTCCTACTACAAGTTTTTTTGGTTTTTTTTATCATAAACTAACGAATTTGGGTAATTACGTGGGATAAAGCTAGATTTCTTCTTGTTTACTTTAAGGAGAAGTTAATCAGCTGCATGCTGAGATGAACATTTAAAGTCCCGATTAGATTCTGGCTCACCGAGACTTCCCTGAAGGAGAGCTCATCCGGAGTAGGTACAATGGCAGTCCACCTAAGCGGCCCCTTTAAAAAGTCGGGAGTAAATCAACGACCATCACATTCCAATGCACCAAACTGTAAAATCTATTTAACCAGCTAATTAGCATCTAGCGAGTTCATCTAGAAACAAGATAAAACAATTTCGTTCCCCACGTTTCGGCTAGGTACTCACTTCGATTAATAAGCCAATGTTAATGTACACGATACTGCCATCGTGTCTCACTTTTTTAGGATTTGTAATTCCCTGTGTTCCTTCATAATTTATTAAATCTTTGTAATTTTAGACCTGATTTAACTTAGCGCTGCCACTTTGTGGGTGGTGTAGCTTTGATTTTGCACTGAATAGTGGAAAAAATTCAAGCAAAAGGGCTCCAGTTCAAATAACACGATAACGTCGTGCCTTGTATCAGTGTTAATGGATCCTCTATTAGGTATTGTTACAGATTATTGAGATATGTGAAAGTTAAAGTGTTTTTGGGTAAACTTTTAATCTAAGCGCTCGAAAAATTTACTGTTGTTGGAAACCACAATTATTCTTAATACTGCATCAGTGTGGTTATTAAAAAATTGATTTTGATCTTGTTTAACGCTGTCTGACCACTAATATCAGCCCACACTTTGCCTTGCATAACCTTTTCGCTCACACCACATTCTTGAATGAGGTGAACTAGCCTGTTTGTAGCATGACTTACCAGTTAGTGAGTTTACACCTTTATTTTTGGGGATCGATATTGTGTCATTATGATACATATTTTTAAAGTATCTTACCATAGGGTTGATGAAAGACATTGTATGCACACTATGTGTTCATTTTAATGCCGCTGATCTAACCTGTTGTGAAATTTTGTGGAAATTCCCTTTTACGATGTATCCGGTAATTTGTCAGTCATTTGTTGATTAGGTCTTTATTACCTCATGAATTTTAATCCATTTTTAGTCTTCATCACACCTCATTGCACTCTTCTTCTTCTATTCACTACAAGGCCTTCCCTACGGACTCCAATCGCGATTCCTACCGCTCATTCTTCGTTCGCATGGTTCCTCTCTTACTTCTCTTGGTTTCTACAAGCTCCTCTACCTCCCTTGGGTTTTTAAAAGCGCCTACGCTCCCTTTGTCGACAGTCACGGCACGCGACGTCGTTGGCTCCAGTTGTGCATTACTGGGCTCCTTCTCTGCAGCTCATTTCTTTCCACTTTTTCCGCTGCACAATTGGTTTCCTCTACTCGAATTTTACCCTTCTGCCTTCTCATTTTCAATTTCTGCGCGGCCACTCTTGATATTGCTGTGGACTCACTTGCTATTGGTACGTAGGGCCCCCAGCTATCCTCAAGGAAGTAATCTTGCTTGTTAGTCTAAAATGTAGATTTATTTTCAATGTACAGAATAGCTGTGGTCTACTAATCTAAGAATGAATGACCATTTGCGTAAGAGACTAAAAGGATGCACAGTATAAACCAAAATGCTTAAAGGCATTCTTCTATTACAGGTATGCTCAGTCATTCTGAACTCTCTCGTGGCAACACAGCTCAGGTGGTGGGATACAAATTTGGTGCCATAGTAGGTGGTGGATTGCTCTTTTCGTTCTTTTCTTCGACGGTGGTGTTTGCTGCTCTCTGTGGATTCTATGCCTTGGGGCTGTGGGTTGCAACCTATTATAAAAGATTCGATGAACCTGAGAGGGTCCAAAATACCACTGGTGATAAGGGTACGAGATTCGTTTGTAGGGAACAGCATTTTCTGTCCTCTGTACGCACATTATTTACATGCCTTGCGCACGTTCTTTAAACTGGAATGTGCGTTTTCATGATTGAATACTGAGCAGTGCCTCATCTATTTGCAGACTTGTAATGAATGATCATCTTACTGGTCCAGGGCAGGATTGGTAACACCAATATTCTCACTTAGAAAAAAAAGTCGAATTCTGTTCCGTTTTTTTCTTTTTACCACAAAATGAGCTTATTTGATCCTGAATATATTTAATTAAAACTAAGTAACAGATAGAAATTTTCACAACTTTTGCCTTAAATATAACTTACTAATGTTTCTGTACATCACTTCTTTAAAAGTTCTTAGCCCTCTATTAATGTTAATTACTTAGAGTAAATTGTTTCCTCACGCCAGTTCTTCGTGCTGACGATTTGCCTGCTCGTTAGTTAGGGTTCACCGAGCTTGTATATTGCCGAAAATTAATAACTTTTTAAATAGAGAATAATGAGGCAAATCCGAATATTGTTTTTGCTCGAGCAATCGCATGTCTGGTTTCCTAAAGATTCGTGAAGGCCTCCGGGCAATGACAACTTTTTTAATAAGGTTATTAGAAGCATTTATTACATTTTTACTATTTTTTTCATACGAAATCAGTGAAGCAAAAACTGAAAAGATCTACCATGAATATTAATAAATTGTGGAGCACATAGCCTGTTGAAATTCCTTAACACTATACTATTATCAAACTACTTGTTTTCTTAGATACATTGACATAATCGCGTATTCTTCAAAGTCGTTTAACGATTTCCCACCTAGGTCAATCTGATCCCGTCCCTATTGCTTCTAAAGATTTGTTTCATTCGCCACTGGTTAGATCGTAAGAGAGAGGACAAGCAAAGCTACAGTGAGGTACTACAAACGGCCCTTTTCGATTCACCCTCCACCCCGGGACTTATCGTCCTCTTACTGTCTTACAAATTGGGTGAAATGGGGGCCATGAATATGTTGCCATTGATGCTCCTCGACCATGGCATGCCGATGGCCGTTGTGGGTTTTTGGACTGGTGCAGTCGGCCAGGCATTCTCCATTGTTGGCTCGTCCTCTGCCTCTGTCATAGCAAGTCGTTTTGGGTAATTTTTCACTCCCTACTGTATGATGCCAAGTAGCGACTATTTTTGTACGTTTGTAGTGACCATTACTGAATGCCTAGGCCGGCTTAGGTACTGGCGAAACGTCCTTGTTTTAAAGGTATTGTATTGTCTCCACGAGGTATAGGTTTAATTTATCCGATGTTAATCGAATGAAAAGGTGGGTACCTGTTCGGAAAAATATTGGTCTTTTGTTTTAAATTAAGCAGGATATTCTTCTCCCCTACACCCCATTTTCATGTGCCAATATCGCTTGTAGAAGTGCCTAGTTTTCACCATAGGATAGTAATATTTCATGTTTGATTTTTTTAACGCAAAATTCGTCCTTTTTAACAGCCAAACTTAGTTTGATTTACTTTTGGTTTAAGTATTCCATTGGTTTCTGTAATTCGAAGGGGTTTTTTGGTTTGACCCGAAGGTTCTTTCAGCCGTGGGAGATGTATTTTTTGGAATATTTGACAAAAGCGATCTACTTGTTTGGATTGGAAGTTTGTTTGTTCTTTTTTTCTGATCTCAAAAGTGAAGAAAATTGAAATTTTTTTCGAAGATTAGGGCTTTAGAGTGGTTTCTCTTTAATTTGCCAACCTTTTCAAATGCAACGCAGCTCAATTTGATCCCGTGCAGTTTTTATAAAAAAATCAGGTTACTGCAGAAAGCTACTTACAACTCTCCATGCTTTGAAATGCTCACCAGGACAATCTAGCACTTTTTCCCAGAGGGTCACAAGGTAACTGGAATTTTTACCTATAAAGTACTTTATTTCCAAAGACGAAAATAACCTTGCTTTGGCCACCTGTGTCCTTATCTCACTTCTATTTCTGGACGATTATCTACTTGGTCACTTGCGAATGAGAAAAATATTATGAGAGAGATGCGGAGGGTGGGGTGTGGCAGTATCTCTCACCTCTTCCACAAAATGTCTTCTCCTGAGTGGGTTTTGCGGTCTGCGGTCCTGTTAATTGATTTGTCCACTCTAAGTGTCGTCGAAAAAGATTTTCCTACATGCGTTGGAGATGTATTAACCAGATATTAGCCAAAGTTGAGTAAAAAAATTATACCGGACTATCAGATCATCAAATCCTATGCTCACAATAAGCCTGCTATGGTGGGGTGCTCCTTAGGCGCGCGAATGGATGGTAGGTGGACTGCTGAAATGTAACCATTGATGTGTTGGAGTAAGGTTGGAATGCGCATAAAGACTAATTGGTCTATTAGTCAACAGAAAACCTCAATAACTTTATAGTCTTTCCTACCTTTTGTCAAACGTTATCAGTGCGTAATCCATCTGTCAAACTATCACCACCACTTTGTTGTTGATCGATATAGGTGTGATCTTGACATCTTTTAACCAATAGCAACTTGTACTCCCTTAGCATTTTTAAGAATAGGTTTCCCTCAATTTAATGCTAGTTGAGTCACCATCAACAATTTTATCCTTCTCCGAATCCCCTATTGCCAATTTTTCAGCCTTAAAAGGTCGTTGGATTCTGCTCGTAAAACAGACAAGCTTGAGTCCCATCCACAGAATTTAATAGGAATTTTATGATGCGCGGCTGAGTTCAAAGTCTGTGGGAAACAGAAGATACCAGAATAGGGGGCATTGCATAAGTGGATTGATCTGCACCGAGAAATGTACCAACCTACTTTGCCATATCGCAGCATATGTCGATGATTCGAGAAATCTCATGTCATGTTTAAGTTGATTATTTTTGGTTTTCTCAAAAAAAAACATTTGAAAGTAAATATACCGCTTCCGCTCGCTTTATTAGTGTTGATTTACGTACACCACTTTGATCTCAAGAAGCGCCTCGTGGATTCATGTGTTCCACCCGTCTGACAACGCTTATTTTATCCTAATAAATCTTCCACTCATTTCTATAAAAATGTTTCATCAACTTGATATTTGCATGCAGTAAATGGCGTGTTTACTTTAAATAAACAACTTACCAAATTTCCTTTTGAAGTAAGAGGATAAGACTAGAATAAATAAAATTGCAGGGCGCCGGCTTTCAAGTGTGTTAGCTCTGGTGGTAGTAAACCCTTTTCTCACTTACTGCCGTTATGATAAAAAACGAATGAATTTCCCACTCACTTTCATTTCGTCTTCGGAGTTCGAGTTGTTAGCACTGGGTAACTCCCACTTTAATGTGGTTTGACGAAAAAATTTTAACATTGTTGAGGACTTCTATGTTAGGAAAAGATATCGTAGTGAAGTTGTACTTTAAAAACATTAGCTGACAGGGTCTCAGGGGAAAATCGGCGAACTCAATGTGTTCCATTGTTACAATACATGATACAAATTCTTTCATCAACGAACTGGTCAACTACAAATGCAGTTATTCACGGACATGGTACATCGTTCATCCCATTTTAATGTCAGTCAGTCTGTTTTGGCACGATTTTGTGCAATCGGTTATCATAACCGAGTAAGGAACACGTGTCACATATTTGTGTCACCGAGGCTGAGGTGAAAAATTGAGGTGATATGTAGGTACGATATTAGTGGCCAACGTACAAGAGATTCTATTTTTTCTCCATTTTAAATCATGTTTACTAATCCTAGAATTTGGGCAACTAAAATTACCTTTCCAAAATCACCTGCCTTCACTAATTTGTTTGCTTTTCGTTGACTGACTTTCATTTGAACGTTTTACTTTCAAATCAACTTATGGGACAGATATTCCAAGTCTTATGGAGTGAATTCATTAATTTCTTGGATAAATTAAGGAGATTACCATACCCGCCTTGCAGCCAGGATTACTGATGCAAATGGGGAAATATGATGGCCTTTGCGTCACAAATCATCGCTCCTCTCTGCTTTAAAATGGCTTCATTCTTACTTTTACTAGAAGCACATTTTGAGCGTTAATTGATATCTATCCTTCTTTTGTGGGAAGCGAAGTGTTTCTCCCGACGTGATCCTTCCACTAACCGCACACTGCTAAACACGGGGTCTGATTCAGCATTCTAGCTGACTGCTCGCTAGGTGGTGGTTGGATGGTACCTCATTGGTTAATCACCAAAGAGGAAATCGTAACTTTCATAAGCTTTCTTGGTATTATCAGCTGACCATTTTATCAGTCTCAGTGGAGGAGTAGTCATTCATGATGAATGAGCTCCTTTCCTAGGCTTGTTGCCATCAAGGACGGACGGCTTTAACCGAGCACTAGCAATAGTTTATCCTTCACATATTTGCCACCGCGATACTGAGAGATTCACTTTATTTAAAGTTATGTTTTAGAGCTTCAAAAAGTGCACTTGCCTATAATTCAAGCGCCCTACTACATCTCTTTTGGTGCGCTGAAATTGAGATGATATACTGCGTCTACGATGCGATTTAGGACAAGCCATAGTAGTCATAAACTGTCCGAGAAAACATGCCAATTGTATTACACCAGTAGTAACTGCGACGAGGTAAATGGCTTAAAGTCTAAATATTTTGCCTTATTTTCCTGCAGCCAGAATTCTTTAAGCATTGATTTGCGTATAGACACCATTGTAAGTTGAATTTGAACAGCTTTCCAAACCTAGGTTTATTTTTCATCGAAAGGGGTACACTAGCCAATTGGAAACTTTTCCGTCGAAGGCTTATTTAAGCAATCACGATTCCTTGTGGCCTCCTGTATGTCAAATCGCGACACATGCAGTTTCATTCGTGGCAATGTGGTGATATATTCCTTGAGACCAGTGGTTCTTTTGTATAGTGAGGTGCTAGAAGTAGACTTAATTCTAATGCCTCTGCAGTGAGTTGCCAGATTCCCTTCTTTTGGAGGGTGTAGACGTCGCGAGCAGGATTGTTTCTCATTTAAATCAGATTCACTTAGCACTGGCACTAATTTGGTTGCCCAAGTCTCCTTTGAAGTTGTGATAGAACAATGCCGACGTGAAAGACGATTTATTTTTATCACCTATGTGAACAGGGGGGCTAGAGGTATAGGTGGGGAACTGTGCCGTCAGGCAGAAATACACCAGTTGAGGTGTGCAATTTCGTATAGGTAAACATACATCCAAAGAAATGTCAAGTCGCTCTATTAACACCTCGTCCTCACCCAATTCATTATCAGATTGCAGAGCCTGTTTTAATGCAGAGTATGTACGTTCAGTAAATGGGAGGCATTGCTATAGTTTGCTATGAAACCTAATTTTTGGTCGTTTTCAGTAGCCATGAAGTTGTCTTACACCTTTCGTTCCCCTTGTTTTTTGTGAGGAACTTCTTGGTCATCACACTATTCAAAGCACTTGCTAATGATAATGTAGTATTCGGCATATTTATTTGGAGTGACCTTTGGAAACTCGCAAAATCTACAGAATTGTTTATACATGCTTTACGAATCATAAATAAGGGTCCACCATTGACGTTACACTATTTGACCATCCTTTATTCTTTGAACCCTTACATCTTCAAATGTCTCTAAAATCTCGTCGATGTGATTGGATCTTTGCTGCACAGCACCAGTTTACTTCTCTTCCACAACTGCAGGGATTGACTCTCCATCGATATTGTCGTATGCCATTTGACGATAGTGGAGAAGTGAAATACATGACCCAGAACTATTTCAAACAGCTTGAGTGGTTTTGATGGCTACTCGGTATTAAAGAAAACTCTCTTATCTCGATCGTAGTGAAGGCGTATGCGCTGCTACTGATAAGAGCAGCGTTCGGTAATGATTGACGTGAAGACTCAGACATTTAGTCTACACCTACATTGTGTGACAGCGAAAGCTTAGCAACTACGTCTTGCATGCACCAATAACTATCACATTCTTCCACCATCAGACCCTGATATTCCTCCTGATGTTAACGAATGCCTAGTCATGGTGCCGAATAGTCGATTGGAAACTGAAAATGGGATGGAAATGAGAGCTTATTTGAAGTTGAATTTACAGCTAACTTGGATGTCTGGGCAAGAATAGTACACTACATGGATCGTTACTTCAACATGCAAGACATGTTGGTTAACTATCATCATTTTTCCAGGAATGCTCTAAAAGACCGACTAACTGATGCATGCAGTGTCATTTTGCCCACTTTTTAGGGAGGCAATTGGCCACATTGTCTCGATCTTTTATTGTTGCAATTTAGGAATACGGTGGATAGTCTTCAATTCCTCTTCCTCTGTCGTATCGTGGTCATTTCACTGCTCACCGCTTTTGCGTTCTCCATCAACTTTGTCAGTCACTGGTTTGGTAAGTGATCTTATTCCCTTGCCTTATTTTCAACTTGTCTACTTCTCTTATTCGCCGAAATTCCTCATGGCTAGTGCTGAGTTGGCTTGTCACTCTTCTAATAATCTAAATTAAGTGTAACGATATTTCTGCGGTATACCGTTCGTTCTTGAATGGGGAATAGGCGGTAGAATGAGCTTCATCGGGCGATGTTAACCACTCCTGTATAAGGCGCCCTGAGTTGCATTAGTGTGGATGTCGTGTCTGCCTCTGGTGGGGATAGAGTGTAACAGGTTTGGTAGATTTCCCTCGTCCACCTCTGCCTTCGCACCCTTGGGAAGTTCAGACGAGTTAAACGAGGAGGACAGGCTTTATTTGAGCCTGACGTTCATTTTTTTCTTCACTGTCTCCAGTCGTCTTGAAATTTACGCGCAGTTTGTACTCAGCGTTTGGCATTTTCTGATGCAGTAGTCACCGCATTTGATCAAAATTCTGTGGGATCAAGTTTCTCCCCCATAATGGAAAGCAAAAATGAGAAGAGGAGACAACAGCCAAAAGTTATTTGCTGTTGTACTGCTTTGAACGATGAAGTCGAGCGGAATGTGGGATGGTCAGATGCTGTCAATAGAGAAGTGGACTCACGTAGTGTAAGTTGGAACATTTTTGTTTGGCTACAGGCGTGGCGCTGATGAATGCAACGCTGGTAGTGAGTGGAGCCATCACCACCATCGTCTTCACCCTCATGATGGAATGCACGCGAAGCGAGGTTGTGGAGGGTGCGCGCGCTACTCATTACACCATCCTCTCCACCGCCGAGGTGCTGGGCAAACTCCTCTTCGCTGCCCTGGGAGCTGCTGCTCTTACTGACATCCTCGGCTACCCACTCGCCTACCTCCTCTTCCTCGCACTCAATATTCTTCCACCCTCGCTCCTGGTGCTTGGTCGACGTCGGTGGCCATTCCTTCATTCGCATAAGTTGGTTTCCTGTGACAGTCGTCCCGACAAACTTCTTTAAGTGGTTGTCGGTGCCAGCACTTTCATTGCCGTCTTTGTTCTTTGGTACTCAGTCTCTACAGGGTGGTTTTTTGTACTTCCAACAACAAGGTTTTGATGTACGTATGCAATTGGCAGGCAGTCGTCTCTCCTTTTCGCCCTGTAAAGCATAAGGAAAGAAGTCAAGTTCAAAGTGGTTGGTAATCTATTTGTCACTCTCCTTGTCAATGGAGATAGTAATCTAATATCATTGAGGAGGAAATGATGATTTTTAACTCCCCAAGTCGTCACAAATGTCAGAATGGGCTGTACTGATCTTGAAGACTGACTTCCTGTTAACCCGGAGGAGAGAAGGGAAGGACTGGTGACTGGAAGGCCGCATAGATGGATGAACCGCCATGATATTGAGACGGCTACCAAGTTGACGGTGAGTGAAGGATCTGTGAAATTGCAAATCCGACTCAGGCGCGTATTGCTCCACTGCATTATCATGTCGCTGCATCCTTTCCCGTTGGATGAATGTGCAACAAGA
>NW_020170401.1:979165-980515 GCF_000524195.1 Echinococcus granulosus
CTGAGCAGCGTAAATTATTTTCAATCACCGCGAATGTGTTATGTCGCCTGCTGACATCATTATCATAATTGCAAGAGGAAGGTTGGTGTTGATTTGGTACAGGCCGTTATAATGACTTGATGTGACGTGCATGCAAATGTCTTTTTGCATGCATTATAAGGTACAGTCGTGCGTGTCACTGCAACGGCGCAGAACTTGTCATTGTTCAAGTCGTTGACACGTGGATCAAGTGGAAAAGGGGAGTGGTGGTGAGAGCTAAGCAAATGGGTGTCACGCTACATGCTATGCATTGGCAACAGATGGCAACAAACTTGAAAGTGCAGAATTGTTCTTTTCTACTCTTCTACGCATGTTAGAATATGTTATCCGACCGACTGCTGACCGCGTGAGGTGGTAGGAGGAGTGGCTTTTTGATTACTCGCAACCTACCCAACTACTGCCCATCCCACACCTCTGAGATGCGCATCACTTCATCCCCAGAACATCATCCTTTTGTGTGCTTGTATGCGTGTGCTGAACTCATTCAAAATGGTTTATTTGCTGATGACCAGTCAGTGATTTCGGTTGAGATAGGTCCACTCCCTGTAACACGGCACAACTTAAAGATGCACTAGAAAAACTTCTTCGGAAAGAAGCAGGACAAGTGAGTCAGTTAAAGGAAGGAAAGCCTTGTTCGTGCCAGACAGGCTATATTCTAATGTAGCACTTTGAGAGGAGGTTGGAGGCAAGAGATTGAGATGATACCCCACTTCATTCTCCATCATCCTTCTGATGATTTCCCTTACCGATGATTATCACCATTTCTTGCCAGGTGGGAAATGAAGGCGAGGGAGAAGGGTAAGCTGGGCTCTCAACACCCCAAGGCAAAGTGCTCCAAGGAGGCGACATCTAGAGCTTGTTAGATTCTCGTTTTGATGGGATTTGCGACGGTGCAGGTGATTATTTCTGCCAGTGAAGTGGCCTTCTGCAGTTACTTAACATTTACTGAAATTTGTGCGTGAACCTATGTGGTTGCCTTTAACAACCTCTGCACACAGTTTCTGAGAAGTAGCTCTTTCATGGCAAATGTAGGGGTATTTTAGTTGGACAAATGTGCTTTCTGTGGCTCTGCATTGAGTTTGCGCATTCTGGCGAGGTATGTGAACCAGTCGTGCCGAGGTTCTGTGAGCAGCAGGACAATGTAACACTGAGGATGCAATCTAACTTCGCAGATGCGGTCTGTGAGATTGGTATGCCAGAGTGGTTGCAGAGATAGTGATGGAACTTTGCGAAGGCGATCTGAGAAGCTGCAGTTTGAATGGAACTATTTGCTAGGCTTTCTGTTAAGTGAAAAACTGGAGGGTGTTTGGC
>NW_020170401.1:980615-1010248 GCF_000524195.1 Echinococcus granulosus
AAGGACCTTTCCACACTTCCAATTGCTACACCATTAAGTTCACTGTGCATTTGCCAGTAGATTTATTCCATTAAGTCTCGTTGGAATTTTGTTTCAATGAAGTTAAATGCTTGAAATATTCCATTTGGACTAAGTCAAAGAGAACCCTTTCCCATATAATACAGCTTTCATTCTATTAGAAGGGCGAATTATGAGGACTGAAGCAGAAACATCACTGTTGGCAGAGCCAAGAAGGATGCTCTAAGGAAGAAGGAAGGTACACATTGAAATGTGGTTAATTTCGATGGTATGTCTGACTTTGTGGGCCCTGCAGCATCTGTGGGATAGGATATTCCCCTAGGTTCCTTAGAAATAGGATTTTCTTTCATTTGGCTGACTCACCCGTTCTAGCGGTCAATCTGCAAGATGGTCTTCCTGCTTCCCTTCCAGTTGTGCCGTGTTTTGTCTTAGACGTAGTTGTTATTTGGCATTTAGCAAGCGAACACCTGCTACAGTACACCACGCAAGCACAGAAGGCATGCAGGCTGGTGGTGAGTGCCTTGGAGGTGCTTTGAAGTAAGTGGATGGTTTGGGGTAACCAATGATGCGTTTATTCTGTTGCTATTAAAAAGTCTATTCCTTGTCATATATCAGTCAGTCAAATGGCCCAACAGCAAGTAATCTAGGGTGGATGATAGATTTTATAGCGATCAAACGACAGTCTTCAAGGCTCAATGCTTCTCGAAGATCTTAGATTTCACGACGACTTTGCATCGCCATTTAATATAGGTGTAAACCAGCTGTTTCATCACAACTTACACCAATCATCGCTAAAAGCAGTTCTTGATGCTTTAATCACAAATTCGCGTGTTGTCTGTCAAAGTCGGATAGTTTTCCTAACTTGGTTTACCTTTGGGATCATTGAAGGTGTTCAGTAAATTCACTTCGCGATGAAGCTGTGCTATCTCACTTTCAATGTTACGCACCAAATTTGACGAGAAACCGCATTCAGCTGCTCAAGCAGGCAAACTTGTATTTCATCCACCATTTTTAATCATTAATTCAAAAAGTATTCCGATGATCTTGTGTCTACTTTTACAGCCTGTTGTGCATATTAGCTTTTCCAGCCGATAGACCAGAGCGATACAGACTTCAAAGCAGAGGCGCGTGTAGGCGTCTGGTGGTTGGAGGGCTAAAGTACAGCAGCTGTTACCACTCTCTTGTACTTTAGCCCTTTGTCGTAAGCTGACTTGCTGTAATTCTGAAATGGATTTTCTGTACCCGAATTGACTGGATCCCTTCCTGTCCACCAACTAGACAATCAACGAGCGAGACTTCGGGACAGATGCCTTTATTAGTTAACACTGGTAAGTCAACACAGTGGTGTGACCTGTAGGTGCGTGCAGGTTAGAGACTGCGGCTACGACTAGATTCGTCGACCGACTTAGTCACGCATATTTATGGCTGTGAATTGACCTTGGGACTGTAGCGACTACTAGTCCCGACCCGTCAGAAGAGATTGGTTAAAGGGTACAATGTTCAGGCCATTCGAGAGTTATCTTCCATAATGGAAGCGTCTGTATGTTGATCATTGACATTTTTCTGGAGGTAGCAAGCATCCACAGCACCTTTTGAACAGTCCTGTTATTGCAGAAACTATTGGTATCGTGATATTGACCAATGAGAAATGGGATGGGTACACGAAGGCTAAAATTCCCTAAAATTCCCTGCTCTGGAATCAGGAGGGGGCTTTTGGAGAGTGGCAGGCAACTCCGATGTGCAAATAAAAATGCCTTTCTATATGCCTCCCCAAGTTGCACCAAGTCATCGCAACGGCCTGCACCGGAAAGCAAGTCAACTTTTCGGTTATCTAATGCGGAATTGAACAAAATTGATGTTGTTCTTAAAAAATACGAAGAAAAAAATTAAACGTTCTTTATTAAGCGTTGGGCGGTATCTAGTGTAATATCCCATTGTCTCCATTTAGCTAATGACAGTACCGTTGCAATACCTATGGCTCTACTCAGCTTATCTGATAATCTTTCTGCTGCATTGGTGAAAGGCAAGCATAAACGAGTGAGACAGTTTCTGGCGTAGGCGAAACAACTCGTACATTCAAATGGATTTACAGTTTCGTTCTTTTTTTCTGCTATGAACTACTTGACTATGCTCCGCTCAGGGTGGGCTAGTACGAGATTTGAATGAATGTCCAATGCGGTTCCTAAAAAGGGCAAAGCATCGGTGACGTTGCGGTCTAGTATCTTCTCAGTTGCACGCAAAGTCGATGACTGGTGTGGTAAATCGGCGGCTATTTGTCTTACCGTACCGGCTGCGTTTTGATAGCCGACGCGGAAGGTTGGTTGAGAGGAGGGCCGGTGAAGTTGCTCACGGAGGAGGGGCTGTGTAACGTTTTAGTTTGTGTGATTAATTCGCATACCTCCACCAGGCTGCCTGGTCCCCGGACGGCACCGGCAGGCCCCGAGACATTCGTGCATAGGCCAAGCATACTCTGCCCGAGTATTGTGTCTTCTTTCCTCTTCAGGGAAGTTTGAGGGAGCTACAGTATTCCATCGCATAATTTGGATGAATGTGCAGTCTAGCTAAATCGTCGTGAAGGCAATTTTATCTTGTCTCTTGGTGTATCATAAGCACAGACCTCACAATTATAGCGCATTAAAACAGGCTGCTATTCACTAAGATTTCTAGCGAAACTAGTAATGAGTAAATATGGGTTTTCGAAAGCATACCTTTGAAATATTTGTTTTTTTTTATTTTTTTCCCAGTTGGGAATAAAGATAGGTGCTACCTCGAAATTACCCCAAAATAATCAGGTGTCCTTAAAATTTAGGCCTGCTCAATTAAAGAGGTGTGTTTCCCGAATAAATACGAACATTCCCTGTAAGGGGATGCTTGAAATGAAGAGAAGTACATGCAAAGTCAAAAAAGGACTCCGAACAATAGCCCATTGTCTGCATCGCCTTTAAAACTTAATTGCTATCACTTTTCCAACAATCATGCACTATGTTCCTACCAAGGCGAGGACTCACTAGATGCCAGGGTCGGAGACATGACTCATGAGTTTAAACAAATTTACATTTTAGTTTTTTTTGATGGGACTACCTGACTATGTGCCTCCCACGGAGGGTCATTACTCTACATTCTATAATTGCCCGCACTTTTTTGAGGTAAGCTGATAGCACCCTTGCAAGCGCCCTAGTCCCGTGCATTCAATTGTGACAGCACAAAGTGGAAAATTATTGCTTAACACGTATTAAAAAATAGATAATAAAATCTCACATATTATAAACAAAAGACTAATTGGAATGTTTTTTTTTTTTTTAGTTGCCAACTGAATAAGTGACTGGATGTCTGACTTTACTTATGCATGCGGTAATCAATTAGGCTCATGACATTGCTGCAGTAAAAATTACCTTATTGAGGATTTTTCGGTAGTATTTTTCTGAAAGCTTTGTAGCTCCCGAGATCTCTATGAGTAGGAAAGAAGGTATAATGAAAGAGAAGGGTTTGTATTGGCTTTGCTAGTACAGATGTGGAGGTGGTTTCGTGCGTCCACCTAATTGGCATCCTCAAAAAGATGCTGTAGACAGCTCAGTAATGCACACTTAGATGGTTCGTGACTACGACTAGTATCGCTTCAGTTGCAAATAGTATTTTTATGGAAGGTAGAACTTGGATAGTTGCCGAATGTTCACGTCATTTTCAACACTTCTGCGGGGAGTCGTCAGAGATTTACCCATCTGTAGCATAAGCCCTTCGTCTGACACATTAAGGTTTAACTTACAGTAGTAGGAATCAAAATGATTGTTCTTGAGGACTGGGTTTGTCTTCCAGTGCCACTAATGTCGTGCCCCGAAGCTTCTCTAAATTTGAAAGAGGTTAGAAAACCTGGAGGGAAACAGCACTGCTGATGTACAGAACGGCCGAGGGAGGAGACCCTAGTGATGTGACACGAAGCCCATGCCGCCCAGCGAAAGTAAGGAGGCAAAGAATTAAGTGTGCATGAATCCAAAATGAAGGAATAAACAAATAGTCAAAGCATACATCATTGTCATATAATTTGTAGTTCTTTTTTCAACGGGATGAAAAATTGAGGAATTTACTTTTGCTACTGAAAGCATGCAAACTCTCCTTCCATCGCAACTTTGTTCACTGACCATCCGTTAGCTTTAATGTTTGGTTGTATAATGCGAAGGGAAGGCAGTGCTTCTCCCTTGGAGAAATATGGAGGAAGTAGTGTAGGCAGGTGAGGCGTGACACTGTTCTCCTCCCTTTCTTACACGCGTTATACATGCTGAGGCACCTTCAATCTTAACTTCAAAATGGACTGGAATGTGGTGTGGTGTTTTGGTGTGGGGATGACTAACCACTGGGATCAATGGTAGGATCCTGAAAGTGAGGGGTATCTTATTAATGTTTCTGGTGAGGGACATTAAAATTTGGGACAAAATCAGAACACCAGAGCCAAGAATAAAAAGTTCTTTGTACCAATTTAGATTTCTTTTTGTTGCAAAGGATGCTATTTCTTTCCAAATTATGCATCGTAGCGTAAAAGTATTGCTGCAGAAGATGCTACTTGATACCAGTAATATCCTTGTGGCGGACGATTGACAACTGCTTGAGACTCATTGCATGACCTCATGAGGTCATGAGGCGAACCTCTCCCTATCTAATCATGGGCTTGCGTCCGCTAGTTGAGGGTAACAAAGAATTACTTCTCTGGTAGCCAAAGAGTCTTTAGTTTGATTTTTGGTGAACCCCCCTTTAGTGAAGTGCTGGAAGGTAACCAATGGGGACTTGCCAAATGCCCACTGTTGTTTATGCGGATAATATGCATCAGTTAATTATTGTGGTCCTCTTGACAGAGTTATTATTTTGAGTCCTCAATTAAGAAAGCGCCAATTGTCTCCATCCTACAGCTTGGAGTTCGTCAAACAGAAAAACTAGAACTGCAACCATCATCTTCAGCAATCAGTTTATGTTGTGAGTGTTCACGGTAGGAGGAGACAACCATTATGTGTAGTTCCAACGGTCGGACACACATTGTTACAGACCGGTGTATGTGCTTGAGCTTTCAACCTGCCCATACAGACAGACAGCCTTCAAAGTAGAGGTCATAACCGCCAAAAATCTACCTATATTAGGCGTACGGCGTGCGCGTGTGCGTCCGAAGGCTGGAGCACTAAAGTACAAGGCTCGTCACCGCTCTAGCGCATGTCTTTTTTTTCATGTAAACCGAGTTGCTACTATCGTAAACTGGAGTACCTATGCTCTATCTGTCTGGCTGCCATTGTGCCCACCAACTAGATCATCTATTGGTAAGACTTCAGGGCAGATGTCTTTATTGTTAAATGGCTCCCATCACCAGTTTCCATCCTCAGCTAATGTAAGTGTAGATCGGCTCTTTCCTCCTCATTTATGTCAATCTTTGCAGAGGGTTGATATTGACACCTTTTAATCAGTAGCTAACCCTATATCCTCGAAACTTTTAAGAATGGAGGGTTTTCCTCAACTTAATGCCAGTTGAGTCATCACCAACTATTTTAGCCTTCGTCTAATCCCCTGTAGCAAAATTTACAGCCTTAAAGGTGGGTGAAATAGGTCCTGTCCAAGAGACAAACTTGGATCATATCCATTGGATGGAGTTTAAATTAACTTTGTGGGCATAAAGCTTTGCGATTATTTCTCTTTGTCAGTTTATTTTCACTTCAGTGCAGCCTAGTCATATTCGTCTGGGTTCGATTTAGCTAGAGTGGAGAGGTGGAGGAGACATCATGTGTTCACTTCGTTGACACCATCACGAAGATACTGTAGACACAGCCGTACCGACCTATTCCAAATGGTCTACAGCCACGATCTGTGTCGCTTCAGTTGTTAGCGGAATTCTTGGAGGAAGTGGCACTGAAGTAGCTGTCGCATGTAGACGCCATTTTTAACCCTTCTGTCAGGGTAGTTACAGAAGTAGGACGGGCGGCTAAGACGAGGCACTGTCTTTTCTCCCTTCCAAATTGCGTTGTAGATACTGAGATAGCTCCAAACTCGACTGGAATGTGGCATAGTGTCTGATTAGCTGATTCCACGAGGAGGTAGACCTTCTCACTTAAAGAAATATCGAGGAAGTAGAGTGAGGAGGTGAGACGTGACAGCGTCTTCGTTCCGTTCTTACGTGCGTTGTAGATGCTAAGGCATCCTAAACTTACCTGAAAATGATGTGGTGTTTATTTCACGAATGCCTAGACGCGAGGATCGATGGAAGACAACCGGAAGTAAACGATGGTTGATACATGTGTCTAGTGAGAAACATTAGAATGTGCTGTACAATCAGTAAACTGAAGCAAAAATAGGGAATTTTTTTGCACCATTTTAATTTCTTCGTGGCATAATGTGCAATTTCTGTCCGAGTTATGCACCGTGGTGTGAAAGTATTGCTGCCAAAGATGCTATCTGATACCAGAAATATCTTTGTGAACTACGATCAGTAAGATTAAGGAAAGCTAATTTTTAGAAGACTTTACTTTCGCAAATTTATTTAGAATTGGCAACTGAACTGACAAGTAGAGATCTCCCGTCTTTGTTTTGATTGGTGATGATGTACATAAACTGGAAAAGAATCTGCGTTTACCTGATCACGGACTTACATCTACCATTTGAAAGTAAATATTGGCTGATGGCCTGGAGGCCAATAAGCTGTTTGTTTGATATTTGGTTCAGTTCACTTAAGTGAACGGCTCAAAGATGGCTTATGGCCACTTATCCAATGTCCGCAATTGTTTATGGCCATGATATGCATCAGTTAGTCGTCGTGGTCTTCCTGAGTGAGTTCTTATATTGAGCTTTCAATTAAGAAGGTGTCGGTTGAATCCTATGACTGTGATTTGAGGTTACCTACACCTGCGAGTTCGTTCTTCGTTTCCTTCAAGCATCTAGTCAAAACGTGGCATATATTTTGGGTCATTTGCTGACTAATTGACTGACCAACTGTCTATGACTCCACCTGCTTTTGCCTCACCTCGTCCTCCTTATTTCCCTGGTATGTCTCCAAGTCGTGATGATCACCTGTTATTGGAATTCGACAGGCCTCTGTTTGCATCCCAAGTGATGCAGACATTTGGTTGCAGATTTCAGATAGAAATAGAGGTGGCCAAGTCCGGACTATCTTTTTCTAGGGGTGATTGTCTTACAAAAGTGCAGTCTGCAGTAAGTTTGTGCTCTGCAGTAAAAGAACAGTGACTTCTTCAGAGAGGTGGAAACCGAGTAGAGGGGTAGGAGAAAGACATCTTGCATTTTGAAATGTAGATATGCAGTTGTACTTTTACCGGAGTCGCATCTCCCCGTTGACTCTCGAATTCATATTTAGGCACGTAATTGATGTTAAAACCACAATCACTAAGTTAATTGTGGAAAGATTTGTTTGCCATGACACTTCTGCCTCTGCTGAGCTTATAGTGCAGTGGGTTGACACATATACTTGTACCGAATGGTTGATTTAAACGAGAACATGTTTATGATGGTTGGGGGTGAACAAGGAGTTACAGATATGACGGTTTAGGTGTGTTCAGGGAAGGCTTCCTCCTCAAAAGCCCATGGTGTCCAATCCTTCACGAAATTCGTACGCACTAACCACCTTCCAACTAGGAGATGCGTTCGAACAAATGCGTGTCACAGCAGTGCTACTCATCTAGTCAACTGGCAGCGAACATTGAAAATAAGTACACGTAATTAATTTCTATTTGAAGGTAAATTGGGTGCGAATTAAGCGCATGGATGGATAGTAAGCGGCTTATTGAAATGTA
Source organism: Echinococcus granulosus (assembly GCF_000524195.1). NCBI lineage: Eukaryota > Metazoa > Platyhelminthes > Cestoda > Cyclophyllidea > Taeniidae > Echinococcus > Echinococcus granulosus. The sequence goes on from NW_020170401.1 coordinate 988,406, forward strand.
ACTTTTGATGCTTTAGTTCAAGTAATATTGAAATGCATATGAAGGTGACTTCTTATCCTTAGTCAGTCAGTAAATAATCTCTCTAGGTAATGTGATATTCATTCATGCCTTTCTTCAAAAGTTGTCAAAGCGTGATCCATTTGCTAAGCTCCCACCACCAGATTCCGCTCCCCACCGATGTAGGTGCGAACCAGTTGTTTCCGCATCATTCATGTCAAACCTTACTGAGAACTGATCTAGACACCAAACAGTAGCAACTCGCACTTCTTCAGTATTTTTAAGAGTAGAGTGATTCCCTTAGCTTGATGCCGCCTGAGTCATCATCAACAATAATCTCCTTCCCCAAATCCCCAGTTGCCAATTTTGTAGCCTTAAAAGCTAGCTTTACTCCTATCCACTGGATTTTATAGGAATTTAATGATGGGCTACTGAGTTCGAAGTCGGCGGAAAATAGAAGATACCAGAATAAGGGATATTGCATTGGTGGACTGATCCACACGAGAAATGTGGCAACTCACTTTGCCATATCGCGGTAAACGTTGACGATTCAAGAAATATCATGTCGTGTCTGAGCCGATCAGCTTTAATTTCATCACAAAACCGGCTGGAAGAAATGTGAACCGCTTCGGTCCGCCCTGATTTTGAGAATTAGTGTCCACTAAATTGATCTCAAGAGGTGCCCTGCAGACTCATGTGTTTCGCCCTTCTAGAAACAGCCATTTTAATAAATCTTCAACTAATTTCTAAATATCTGTTTTCTCTATTTGTTATCTGCTTGCAGTGAAAGGAGGGTCTATAATAAATTAACAACGTACCGAATTCTCTTTCGATGTAAGAGAATGTGGCTTAGGTAAGTCAAATTGTAAGGCGCCGGCTTTCAAGTGCGCTAGCTCTGGCTGCGGTATACCTTTATCTCACCTACAGCCGTTATGGTAAAAAAGGAATAGTTTTTCCATCCACTTTTGTCTCGAATTCTTCAAATTTCGAGTTATTTGGGCTGGAGAGGTCGTAGAGTACCTGGTGGGCCGTCTGTGAGTAACTCCAATTTTAATGTGGTATGACAAAAAGTTTTTGATATTTTTGGAGGACTTCCATGGTAGAAAAAGATAATTTGGTGAAGTTATACTATAGAAACACTAACTGCTAGGGTCCTGGGGGAAAATGCGTGAACTAATTTGAGGTGTTCCGTTGTTACATTTCATTATACAAATTACTGCATCAACAAACTGACCAGCTACAAATGCAGTTATTCTCAGTCATTCTGGTTTGGCACAATTTTGTGCAATCGGTTACCCTATCCAGGCAGGAAATCCATCGCATATTTGTGTTACGGTGTTAAGGTGAAAAATTGAGGCGATACATAGGTATGACATCGGTAGACAACGTGCAAGAGATTCTAATTGTTTTCCATTCTTAAATCAAGTTTCCCAATTTACAAAATTGGGAAACTAAAATGACTCCTTTGAAATCATCTGCTTTTAATAATTTTGTGTGTTTTTGTTGATTGACTTTACATTTGAATGTTCCGCCCTCAAATCAACTTATGAGAGGGATATTCTCAGCCATAAGGACTAAAGTGGTTAATTTCTAGTATAAAGTAAGGCGATTACCATACCTGTCTTGCAACCAAGATTACTAATGAAATGGGAGCGATATGGCTATCTCAGCATCACACATCTTCGCGCCTCTCCGCTCTCAAATGGCTTCATTCTTAATTTTGATAGAAGCGTATTTTGAGGGTTGATTGTTAGTTCCCCTTGTCAGGTGGGAAGCGAGGTATTTCTTCCTACCCGATCCTTACACCAATTGCCCACTACGCTAATACGCGGGGCCAGATTCAGCACGCTAGCTGAGTGCTGCATGGGTGGTGGGTGGTACCTCATCGGTTATTCTTCTGAGAGGAAATGGTGGCTTTCACAAGCTTTCTTGGTATTATCAGCTAGAAATTTTATCATTCTTGATAGAGGAGGTGTCAGACGGCATGAATAAGCTTTGTTGCCAAGCTTGTTACCATCAACGCTAGAAGGCACTGTAGGGACAGAGTTAGTGATTTATTCCTTCACATATTCGCCACTACGACTCTCAAATGACTCGCTTTACCTAAAGTTGTTTTTTGTTTTGAAATAATTTACTGCCTAAGTATAAATAATAATAAATACGACTAAAGCATTATATTAGAGCATTGCTACCTGAGCTGTTGGGCCTACTGTAGATTTCGTTGGGATTGTAGCACCCTGAGACATTCTTGAAAGTGAGGGATGACACAATACGTGATGCTGAGTAGGGCTGCATCGAGGATTACTGGCATTGCCTAGGGACCACGCCGACCAGCAAAATACAAAGCTGGAGCATTAGATGCCCGTGAAAGCAAAACAAAGAGCTAACCTAATGACAATTAAAGTAGTGAGAGGATTTCTGGTTGCTGTATTTTCTGTCAGACAAATTGCATCGGGAAGCGTTTATTTGGGAGATAGTGGGAAAGGCCGGACATCCTACTCACCGCATCTTATTCGCAATGTTGTAGTACCATTTACCCAAGCACCACATCGGGAAGAGAGATGCTTTCTTATCAAATCAAGAGGCAAATGGTTTCATTCCGGAAAATGTAGTACTTTATGCTTTGAGGCCGACTGCGACTCGTGGGACCTTAGTCTCTCTTCACCAATGGTTATTGTGCCCTACCTGAACTGGAAGATGTGCTAGAGGTAAACTACATTTTATTCCGTCTACAGCGAGTCCTTACGGATCCAACCACGCACAGTGGATACCTTTCGCTCGGAAGGTTTGGGTGTCGCAAGGTGATAACAAAATCAGGTTTGTTTCTCACTTAAATTAAGTTCATTAAGTGCTATCGCTAATTTGGCCGACCAAGTCCCCTTTGAAATCTCGACAGAACGATACCAATGTGAAAGATAACTTGTTAGTGACATCCATGTGAACTGGGGAGGGGGCTAGAGGTATAGGCGGGGAATTGTGCCACCAAACAGAAGTACACCTGCTGTGGGGTGCAATTTTGTGCAGTTAAACCTACATCCAAAGAAATGCCAAGTCACTCTATTAATACCCTCGTCTTGTTTATTATCAAGTTGAACGTTTTGTTTCGATAGAGAGTATGTAAATCTAGTAAATAGGAGGCACTGTACCACTTTGCTGTTGACCGTTTTCAGTAGCCATGGCTTTGTCTCACATCTTTCATTTTATTTGTTTTTTGTGAAGGCCTTCTGAGCCAACATGCTGCTCAAAGTATTTACTAATGATAATGTTCTATTCGCTATTGTGCTTTGGAGCGACATTTGAGGGCTTGTAAAATCAACTATCCAAAATTTCTTTAGTCTTGCAATCCTCTTATCTTATCTCTTGGATGGTATTGGAGCCTGTCTACTGCAATATACGAGTATGCCTGTCTTGCAAAACTGCAAAGATTGATGTCGCATTGACATTGCCTCATCCCACTTGACGATAGAGTGATTTTAATGGCCAGTCGCCATTAAAGAAAACTCTCTAATCTTGATCGTAGTAAAGAATTATACATTACTACTGACACGAGCAGTGTTAGGTAGTGCTAGATATGAATAAAGAAACAATTGGTTTACATCTACATCGTGTGGCAATGGGATGTCGCGGTGGAAGTACAGCAAGTGCTTCTTGCCAACATGGCATGTGCCAATAACTATCACACTCTTCTACCATCAAACCCTGACATTCCTTCTGGTGCTAACCAGTGACTAATCATGGTGCCGAATAACCAAATGCCAAATAGTCGCTTGGAAACTAAAAGTGGAATGGAAACGTGGGTGGATGAACTCGGGTTATTTGCTCATCAAGGAAAATACGTTTGAATGAATTTGAATTTGGAGTTAATCTGGATGTCTGGGAAAGTTTTGTGTATCACGCGGGTCGTTATTTTAATGTGCAAGATTTGTTGGTAACGGCTTAACAAACAAATACATACTGTGGTATCTCACTTTTGAGAGAGGCAATTGGTCAAATTGTCTCAATGTCCTGAGTAAGTTTTATTGTTGGATTTTAAGAATACGGTGGATAGTCCGCAATAACTCTTTCTCTGTCGTATTGTAATCATTTCCCTACTCACCGCTTTCGCTTTCTCCGTCAACTTCGTCAGCCATTGGTTTGGTAAGTGCTCTTGTCCTCTCGTCCTAACTTCAACTGGTCTGCTTTTGGCATTCATTGAAATCCCCATCTTTGGTGCTGAGTTGACGCTTAGATCTTCTGATAATTTATGTTATACTGGTCGACCTTTAGCCGTGAATAGGTGGTAGAATAAACTTCATTATCGAGGAGCTCCCGTATAAGGCGCCCAAATTTGCATGTTTATAGGAGTGGTGTCTGACTCTGATAGGGATAGAGTGCAAGAGGCTCGGTGGGTTTCTCTCTACCTTCCTACTCTTGGAAAGCGTGATTGAGGAGGTCATGGCTAATTTGGACAGGAATATTAGTTTTTCATTCACCGCCTCTTATCATCTCGAAATTTTAGCACAATTTGTGTCCAGCGTCTGTCAATTTCTGACTCGGCAATATCTACGTTCGATCAAAATTTTAGGTGATTAAGATTTTTCTCATAATGAGGAGCAAAAGTGGAAAATGGAAATAGCAGTTGAGGGTGATTTGCCATTGTACTGGTTTAAACAATGAAGTTGAGTGAAATGTAGGATGCTCAGATGAATACATTCCGCTTTTATTAGTATACACTGCCCAACTGTAAGAAACCCATCGAATTAGCCTGTTTGTTGGAATACTCATTTACAGTCCATTGCTTCTTCCCGAAGAAGTTATGACTTGTCTTTGGAAGTAAGTGAACTCCTGCGTGATATGTTCCTTGAGGGGGAGATAGAGGGTGGAACTTGGGATCATCAATGGTATATTTGTTGACCTAACCGTCCTTTCAGGCAATTGTATGTGTATAAAAGAAGTGAAGCACTAATTGGAAGCTCTTAAGCTTGCCATTATCATGGTCAGGGCATGCACTCAGCTTTCGCCCCTCCTTTCCAGTCGCGTAACCTTCACTTGCGTGCTGTCAGTGAGTGGTGTACTTCCTCAATCAGGTTCCAAACGGACGTTCTCTCTGGACTGGATGCATTAGTATTTGATTGATGGCTTAAAGCCAGAATCACAAAGTGTTTAAACCACTTCTAAACGGTAAACTAGGCTCGGCCATCACAGACTGCTGCCTTCTCAAGCTGTGGGCCAAACTGAACCTCATCAATCAGATATGCTGAAATCGCACCTATCTGGTGCAGCTAGTCGTCATCTGCTGATACTAATTAGGGTTTGAGTGCAAGAGGAAAGTGGTAGGCGAGCCCAACAAAGAGTACCCCACCAATAGACCGAGCCACGTCTGAGATATTATGCTTGTCTGCAGGCATTTGGGTGTCTTTGATAAACCCTCTCTCTTTCCCAACACCCATAAGTTATAGTGTGCCAGTCTTTGTAGAGAGCTATAGTAAAAGCCACACAACTTCCATGTAATCGCCTGATGCCACACACGCATAAGACGGTATTCTGCGTGTGTTGTGACCGAAAATACGGATATACGGCACCAGCAAATAGTTTATTCCTATACTATTATGTAAATGATGAAAATAAAATTTTGTGGGAAACTTTTGTACTCAGGGATGAAGGGATCAGTTGAGTAGCAAGAACCAGGTCAACATTTGCCCGCATGTACAAGCAGAAAGCAAAGCAGCACCTGGTAGTTAAATAACCCGAGACAGGTGAAGGAACAGGAGGGACAAATGTTCTTGTGGCGAAGCGAATTTGAAATCTGAGCATTTAGTCTTTCAATAGTAAATCACTTTTCTTGAAAAGAAAAATAATAATAAGGAATAAAGTTATGGAGGTTGGATGGATGTAAAGTAAATAAGTGGACTGATGAGTGGAAATTGTATGCCATTCCAGACATGTGCCAATTCGATCCACACACTGTAAATCAAGGTGGTGGGCATCGCTGTCGGTGCGGAAACAGCTTGTGGCGATGGACAAAGTATCTTGTGAACGGACGAAGCCCCAAAACTACACCTACCAATGCGCATTCTTGAGGGGGGACTAGGCGTAATAGTGAGTTTCCTCGTCCCTAATAGACATTGCAATGATATGGAACTTGCAAAGACGCTCGTCAGTGATGTTGCTGTCACCAGCCCACAATCCTAACGGATATTTCGGTAAACGCCTCGTCTTTACATTCAGCCAGCTTGCACCTGCTCGCCTCATCAGCGCCCAACATCATCATGCGTGGAGATTGGAAGAGTCGGAAGCCACAAACCCTTCCTCGGTAGTAGCGAGCCCAACCACTAAACTTCCCAATCATTCATAAGAGTTACGGTTTCAAAAAGGCTCGGCTTGACGGGTATTAGGGCAATTTTCTCCCTGTGATATTGAAGTGACACGATGTGAGTCGATGGACTGGCATTAGGTAGAGAGAGGGGAGGGGAGGGGAGGGTAGGGCTTGTTTGCAGCCTGACAAGGGTTTCTCCATCGTGTAGAAGTAAATAATCCCGTTTGCTGAACAGTTTGGCTTCTGCTGTTCGATTGTCTTCCGTACTTTAGAAATGGTATCTAGGTCACGCTGCATTTACACTTGCGGCTTTTAAGGTGGACTTTTCCCTAATTTTGCTACTTCTATTTTGAGAAACACTGATTTTGAGACACTTGAAGGAAAGTTGTGGTGTGAATAATTTTGTTTTGGCTTTCATTTTTGACCCACTTGCTAATCTCTGTCAAAAAAATGTTCCCTTTCTTACCTCCTGGAAATCATCATCGTCATTTGTCAGTAGAGCCAACTATCATTTGACGAAACGATTTTTGGGTGATTATCTAGCCACACAAGAATCTCGATAAAAAGACCGCTAAAAGCAGAATTCGCTTGTGTCGTATCTTGCCACAAATGGGAAAAGGGCTCACTGAAGCCCGATTTCATCATTTTAATGTTCTAGTAGGTCTTCTGGAAGGCCACTCGGTAATGCCTATCCAAGTTCTTGGTGATAGCCCTCTCAACTACGCCTTCCAGCATGCACGTTCAAAATCAAAAATTCGAGCAAAGTCGCTGTTAAAGATAACATGATTGCCATTGCTCGTGGTCATCCAGTTCTGTAATGTTAAGGACAGATTTGAGTGAGTCGAGTCTTGTTAACATTTTGAACGCCGTATCTTCTTCTACTATGAACTTGTGGCCATGATCACGATGCCGAGGTCTAGCTTGGGCAACAGTAATTTTGCGTTGAAGTCAAATCGCCAAGAATAGCTCCTAATTGTGGTTGGACACTTTCTGGTTTCGATTAAGGTCCATTGACGTATAATTGGCATCCATGGTGATTAGCGTCTAGTCTTGTTTGTTCCCCTTTTCAGTAAATTGGAGTCTTCCATCTTGGAAAGAGAATGTGCTTCCCTTAAGGTCCAAATCGTGGTTTCAAATCGTTACACGTTAAATTTGACTGTTACAATTGGAATTCTTCCAATTCAAGTATGACGTATGAATGCAATTAAGCATCTGGCGATTTGAAGGATGAAAAACTCAGATAAAACTCCAGCTCAATGATGTTTGTCTCCATACTATTGCAAACTTCGAATTGAATGGGACCTTTGCTTGACATCTACATCTAAGTTCCACAGGCCAAATACTTGTAGCACTAACAATGTCTTAGCTCCAGTTTCCAAAGGTAAATCGCCTACCAAAGTGGAAGTTTTCAGACCTATTTGTTAGGCAACTTGAATTATGCTCCTAGTTGCTAGTGCTGAACGCAAAAATTAAAGTAGATTTATTAATAAAAATCGACAGGTAAAATAAATTAAATAAATTAAAAGCATCCAAAGGATTTTGTTCACTATTTCAGTCTACTAACTGTGTCTCATACTTTTATGTTTCTCACCAAACACTTCGTGACCCCTAATTGAAGAGTTATAGATGACGTCTACACGCGGCAACCACTTCAGTCCTCTTTTCACCAGCAATGCTGCTAAAAACTGAAACAGCACTAGTCGTGGCCGTAGAATTTTTAAAATAGATCGGTTCGAAGATGTCTATAGTAATGTTATGGATCAAACCAAGATAGATATGACTGGGCAGCACCGAAGGGAAAATAAAGTGACAGGGAGGAATAATCGCAAAACTTTATGCTCACAAAGTTATTTTAAACCCTATCCGATGGGTAGGATCCGAATTTGGCTTTTTAATGAAACCGGGTTTTAACTGCATTTTTAAGGCTGTAAAATTTACTACAGGAGCTAGACGTAAGGTAACTTTAAAATCTTTTGGAATTTTGAGTAAATTTAATAAGGCTACACAGATGGGATACCAAAAACTTCGTTGAAATCATCACCATGACAATCTATCAATCTTCCTTAACAAGGTGGGCTCAGCTTGGCCTTCCGACAGCTTCTACTTATTTTCTTCGGCACAATAATAACGAGAAGAAAACACTAATGCAGAGAGAGAGAGGTGGAGGGAGGGTCGGGAGAAAGGGGAGGGATATGAAAGGTGAAATGCAGGCTTTTAGGGAACTCAAACTAAGAAACACACGGATCCACTGCAAGCAAATCTCACTTCTTCTATATATTGTACCAACACTTCCGTTTTAATTCTGGCATTAAATGCTTTGCTTCATAGTTTAGATGGGATTCATTCGGCTTGGGAGACTAAAAGTTTATTTAACTGGGTGAGTGCTTTGAGAAAGTATGGTTGCATGGTTCGCAGAATCAACACCCCGAAGACATATGAGAAGAGGTTTTACAAAGAACATAGGGCTCACTCTAGCGTCAGTTCTTACTTACGATTGACGGATTGGCTTACGAGTTGAACAGTGCCGCGAGTTTGACTTGTCCGTTCCTGGGATTACCAGGCGTCCATTTAGTTTTATCTGTTTTACAAGTGGCAAAAAATAAATTGTAGGCATCAAACAACCTTTTCTTATCTACCTAAGTAAATTGGGGTTTTAAAAAGTGACTTAGACCTTAAATGAATTATATCGTCTTTTCTAAATGGTTGCCTCGAATACATCACAAAAATCGTGCAAACAAATTCAGGCACTAATCAGCTTGGCTGCCAGTTGTGTGCCAGTTGATGGGATACGAAACCGGAAAGAGACTCCAATTTCCGCCGGGAGCAATTATTGACGGACAAGGCTACCTCGGAGTCGTACGATCAAAGCAGTAGATTATGGTCTGGGCTATCTGTATGCTTCAACAAGACGTGATTTCCAGTCCGCCGGTAACACCTTAGAATCGAATAACCGAGAGCTAGTGTTTTCATGCAGACAAGGACCACCTAAAAATCACAGTCGCCCCAGTCAAATTAAGTCAAATTTCATTGAGCAATTCCGAATTTTGCGAAGAGATACTGCATGAAAATTCTTTTTAGTGTTCTTCAGAGAGACGCTCCTGTATGACTGGAATTACAGCGCAATTTTTTCATGATAATAGTTGGTTTCAGTGATAAATAACTGAGATAATTTTGAGAAGGTAAGCAGGCAGAACACTTTTAGATAGATGTAAAAAGTGGGTTAAGTTGAATGTCAAGAAATCAGTGTGCACATCATAACTTTATCCGAAGTGTTTCAAAATCAATTGTTCTTAAAGCAGGAGTACGAATACTAGAAAAAATTCGACTTTGTCAACTACAGGGGAAGAGACATAGCTACGCGAAAGCCATTCCTAGAGAAAAGAATACAATCAAATAGGAAAATCATAACTGCACTACTGACTTACTTATGCACGGTGGCTAAACCCCTGTAAATCTGCAATAAAACCTTCCCCATCACCCCATCCTATAGTGCGAATGACATTGACAAGTTCGGCAATCAAAAGTACTTGACGGCATTTTACGACCAAAATGGGTTTACTAGTAGGTAAAGCAAAGATTTTGATCTAATAAATAAGAAGTGCAAACTTCAAGGGAAATAGAGTTGCATTTATGCTTGGATGCTTCTACACTCACCCCCCAGCATTGTACTAGTACATGGAAGGTGGCTACCACACATGGAAGAAATTGTCAGTAGGGCTAAGACATCTCAATGACAGCCCGTCATCTTACATTGTGTCACATCATTACTGCGGTGAGGGGATGCCTTAATGCCCAGCATGTCGTTACGCTTCGAAACTGCAAATCCTCAATAATGATTGGGTGATGGAGTATTTGGGTTTACTATTATCACTACCACAGAATCGTTTGTCACTTCCAACTCTTCCAACTCCAGGCTGACCAAACACAGACGGCACGTTTGCCGAAACGCCTGTTGAAGTTGTGGACTGATGACAGCATCATCACTGACGGGCCGCATTGCAACTTCCAAATCATTCCGGTTTTAGGTTTTCGTTTACTCACCTAAATTAACTCATCGCTACAGGCTTTTCCGCCCACGAACTCTTTACCACCGTTGCCTATCGCCTTGATAGACGGTGCCTGGACCGAATTGACTAACGTCTGGAAAGGCAAACAATTTCCACTCACCAGTCCACTTATTTACTTTAGATCACCCAACCTCCAAAACTTCATTTATTATTTTTTCTTTTCAATTCAAAAAGGCGATTCATTTTTTGAAAGATTAATTGAATGGATTTAAATTGCGTTTCTTGAAAAGAACATTTGCTCCTGCTGTCCCTTCGCCTATCTTGGGTTATAAATTATCAGATGCCGTTTTGTTTCATGCTTTGTAAATGCGGAGGAATGTTGACCTACTTCTTCCTACTCTACTGGCTTTCACATCCCCATGTTCAAAAGTAGCCTCTGAAATCTTGCTTTCCGTTATTACATAACAGTGGAAAAATTACTTATTTGCTGATTCCGTAACTCCGTATTTTTGATCATAGCCCACTTAGAATACCGTCTAATGCGTGTGTGGCATCAAGCGATTACATCGAATTCATGTGGCTTTCGCTATAGCTCTCTACAAAAAAACGGCAGGTTATAACTTGAGAGGAAAGGGGGAGAGAGGGTTTAACAGGGGTATGTAATTGTCAGCAGACATGCACTATATAGCATAAACACTCCTTATTGCGCTCGTCTACCACCTTCCCCTTGCATTAAAACCCCATTTTATATCATCAAATGACGACTAGATGCAGTTTGAGCTTGTCCAATTGATGAAGATCAATTCGACCGCACGGCTTCAGAAGACAGCAGCATGTGGTGGTCGAACCCACCTTCTAGAAGTAGTTTAAACAGTTTAACATTTTACCAATGAACTGTCAATCAAATACCTATGCATGGCGTTCAGAAAGACCATCTACTTGGGATATTATCTGCTTGGCACTTAAATCAAGCGAGGAAGGGAAGGTAGGACAGAAGCTAGATAAGGGGATGCCACCTACATTGCGTGCACTGAAAAAGATACCAGCAACCTCGTAAGCACATGCACAAATTTTTGAGGTCGAGTATTAGGCTAGCAACCATATCGCTGGTGATACCCAATCCCAATCTGTGATTCCAGTGGCACGGATTCTTCTTTTTAAGAGAGACTGCAGAATGTAGGTAATCATTTCATGAAACAAAGTATTTTGAAAAGTTTCTCGGGATTAGGAAGTTTTAACCATTAAAGCTTAATCATTTCATTTGATTGTTTTGTACCCCTTTTCATTTTGCTGTTAAAAACAGTAAAAAAGCAAATGAATTTCTGCTGCTATTTCCACCCCTCATTTTCACTTCCTATAATTTGAGAAAAACTTCATTAAAGGCGGAGATTAGGGCACCAAAAAAGTGACAGAAACTGAGTATAAATTATGACAAAATCCTGAGACGATAGCAGATAGTAAGAAAATTAAAAATTAATGGCCCAATTAACCAAGACTTGTGTTTGTACGGATCCTCCAATTTGCATAATTCATATGGAATTTCTCTTGTATACATGTCCCCACTTTCCATGCCTCGATTTAAATGGACAAGACTACATCCCATTCACCTTCAAATACTGAGGGGTTTGCAGAGACGCAGCACTATTACACTGAACGTTTGTTTGATTGCATTTCTTAGGCTAAAGGCGGCTAGGACTTACGAATCTCATGACGAGGAGGACACCATCGGCCCTCGTGGAGGAGAATGCGTACCCTGAACACACTTAACCAGGATAACTGTACCCCTTTATTTATCCCCCATCCGGTAGGGCACGTCCCTCTCGTCCATCTAGTCCACGTTTTCCATGGGTACGAAGGCAGAGGTGGACGAGAGAAACCCACCGATGCCGTTACGCCTCCTATAGACATACAACTCTAAGCACCTTATCCAGGAGCAGTAAACACCTCCATGATGAAGTTCATTTTACTGCCTATTTACCATTCAAGAACTAACAGCATAACGCAGAAGCATAGTTGTGCTTATTTCAGAGAATCAGAAGATTAACAAGCCAACTCACCGATAGCAGTGACGGATTTCAGTGATTAAAAGAAGTAGATTGGTTGTAGTTAAGGGGAGAAGAAATGAACACTTACCAAATCACTGAAAGATGAATTTAGTAGAAAACGCGATAGCCGTGAGCAGTTAAAGGATTACAATACCATAGAGAAAGAGGCAGTGAAGATTTTTCACCATATTCTTACAATTCAGTAACATAAATTACCCAAAAGAGGGTAACAGTTTAGCCAACTCTTTCTCTTAAAAGTGAGTAGAATACTACTGCATGCTTATGTTAATTCGCCTTTTCTGGATAAGCAAATAACCTAACTTTAGCCACCCTCGTATTCATTCCACTTCCAGTTTCCAACCGATTAAGTGACAGTTGGTTATTTGACGTCAAATAGAGGCATTGGTTAGCATTTGGAAGAATATTGGGGTCCGATGTTGGATGGTTGTGATAGTTATTGGGCCATGCCTAGGCGCAAGACCTAATCGCTGTGAATTCACCTCCACATTCCCATGCTACAAGATGTAGATGTGAATCAATTGTTTCGTGATTCATGTCATCTATTATCGAACGCTGCTCTTGACAGTAGCAACACGCAATCTTTCGCTGCGATTAAGAATAGAGGGGTATCCTTCGAAGTGATACATCATCATCTGGCGACTGGCCATTGAAATCATTCAAACCACTTGAAATATTCTTGGCCCATGCATTCGGTCACACCCGAACTATCATCAAATAGTACACAACAAAGTCAACGGGAAATTAATCCCTGCAGTTGTGGAAGAGAAGGAAATTTGTGTTTTGCAGTGGACACGGCAGTGGATTCTGCCGACATTTGAGATGCAAGGGTTCAAAGGAGAGAGGAATGTGTCACAGAGGAGGGTAGGAAGGGGAGCACCTAATGACGGACCCCATTTGTGCTTCATAACGCACCTACAAACAAGGCTTTAAAATCTCCAAGTTCTCGAATGTCATTGCAGATAATTTTGCCGAATACCACAGTACCTTATTCGGCAGCTGAATGAGATGTTTCAACATTATCATTAGTAAGTACTTTGAATAGTGTTGATGGAAAAGTCCTTCCACGAAACAAGGGAAATAAAAGGTGTAAGTCAAATCCATGCCTACCGAATAGGATGAATAACCTTGTTTCATAGCAGAGTGGTACAGTGCCTCCCATTTACTAGATTTACATACTCTCTGTAGAAATAAACCGTTCAACCTGATAATAAACAAGACGAGCGTGAGGTGTTAATAGAGTGACTTGACATATCTTTGGATGTAGGTTTAACTACATGGAATTGCACCCGTCAGAAGGTGTACTTCTACTTGATAGCACCATTCGCTAACTATGCCGGTAGACCCTTCACTTCACGTAGATATCGTTAACAAATCATCATTCACATTTGTATTTTTCTATCAGGACTTCAAAGGAGACTTGTTCGACCCAATTAGTAATAGCACTAGGCCAACTTGACTTAAGTGAGAAACGGTCCAGCCTTTTTTATCTGTTTGCGACATCGGAACCTTTCCAGAGAAAGATATCCACTATGTGCGGTTGAATCTGTGAGAATTCGCTGCTAAAAGAATAAAATGAGGTCCACCTCTAGCACATCTCACAGTTCAAGTTGTACACAATAATTACTGGTGAAGAGGGACCAAGTTTCAACGAGTGGCTGTTTACCTCAAAGTACAAATTACCATCTTTTCCTGAATGTAAGTATTTGGGTCTTGATTTGACAAGAAGGTATCCTCCTCCTGGTGTATCGCTTAGGTAACTGCTAAATGGTACTACGGTATGAAATTGAGACGCGGTGAGTACGATGTCCAGCTTTTACCACTGTCTCCCAAATGGACCCTTTGTGATACAAATTTCTTGATAGAAAGCACGACAGTCAGATATCCCTGCATGACTTAAATTATTGTTAGTATTACTCTTCGTTTTGCTTTCGCGGGCACTTAAGTTTCCAGCTTTGTGCTTTTGCTGGTCGACGTGGTCTACAGGCCATATCAGTAGCCCCTAGCCTAGCTTCTCGCAGCGTCGTCAACACCTGTTCTGCCATCCTACTGTGTATTCTTCATGGATAGCTCGGGATGATGTGATCATGACCGAACCCACGGTGTGCACTACAACATATATGCAGTATTCCCATTAAATAATGTTATAGTCGTATTTATGACCTTTGCCGGAGATAAACTTTTATTCACAGATGTAAAACCAAATCAAAGGAAATATAAAATTAAAAGAAGAAATAGAATTCCTTAAATGAAGACCTGCTAAAGACCAAATATCAACTCTTCCACATAAAATAATTTAGGGAAATTTCTGACTGCCTAAATAGGCCTTCGGTAGGAAATGCTGCCATTTGGCAGTCCAACCTCAACCCACACCAGGCGATAGTGGCCATAGATCACTTAATGCTTAATACACCCTGATTTTTAGAAAATGGATCAAGATATTTAGACTTTGGACCATTTACCCCGATGCAGTTACTACTGGCGCCACACAAGTGTTGTAGTGTTCTCGACAGGTTTATGACTACTATTTGTTGAACCAAATCGTATCGTCGACACAGTAAATCATGTTAAATTCGATGCAATAAAATGGATGCAGGGAACTTGAATTATGGGCAAGTACATTTTGAAGCTGTAAAAACACAACTTTAGAGAGCCGTAGTGGGGAATATGGGAGGATAAACCACCGACACTGTCTAGATAGTGCCGTCCAGCGTTGATGGCAACAAGCTTGACAATGGAGCTCATTCATGATGACTGACGCCTCCTCTGTCAAGAATGATCAAATACCCAACTTAAAATGCCAAGAAAGCTTTTGAAAGCCACAGTTCCCTCCCAGACAAACAACCAAAGAGGTACCATCTGCCCACTCACTCAGCGAGCACTTAGCTAGCATGCTGATTAAGGTCCCGTGTTTTAGCATAGTGCGCAGTTAGTGGAAGCATCGCGTCGGGAGAAACACCTCGCTTCCGAAGTGAGAAGGGAAATTCACAATCAACACTCAATTTGTGCCTATATTAAAAGTTAGAATGAAGCCATTTGAGAGTGGCCCTAATTTCATCAGTTCTCTTAGCTGCAAGGTGGGTATGGTAATCTACTTAATTTGGCTTAGAAATTAATAAATGCGGACAATCAGGCTTCGAATATCTTGAGTTAATTTGGAAGTAGGACAGTCAAATGAAAATCCATCAACCAAAAGCAAGCAAAAGAGCATCTTTTCACATTTTTCGAGATTAGAAAACGTGATTTAAGAATGGAGAACAAATGGTACCATTTGCACTGTAGTCACCAATATCGCACCCGTGTATAGTCTCAATCTTTCATCTGAACCCAGTGACACAAATACGTGACACGTGTTCCTTACCCAGTAATGATACACAGAATGACTGGCATTAAAAAGGGATGTATGATGTACCTCGTTTGAGGATAACTGCATTTGTAGCTGGTCACTTTGTTGATGCAAGAATTTGTACCATGAAATGTAACAATATAACACCTCAACTCCTCTGAGAACCTAGTAGCTAGCATTTCCAAAGTATAACTAAACCAGGATATCTTTTCCTAACATGGAAGTCATCTAACAATATTAATAACTTTTCGTCAACCCATATTAAAATGGGAGTTACTCACTAACGACTCACCAGGTACTCTGCAATATATCCCGTCCAAAAAACTCAAACTCCGAAGAAGGTGAAACAAAAGTAAATAAGAAAATTATTCGTTTTCGCCATAACGGCGGTAGGTGAGAAAAAGGTTTACCATAGCCAGAGTCAGCTTACTTGAAAGCCGACGCCTTGCAATTTGATTTACTTGAGCCATATTCTCTCACATAGAAGCAAAATTCGGTAAGTTGTTAATTTAAAGTAGGCGCTTCTTCACTGCAAGCAAATTTCAAATTAAGGAAGCAGTTTTTGTAAAAATACTTTGTAGATTTATTAGGATATGGGTTGATGGAAGGGCGGAACACACGAATCGGTGGGATCACCTCTTGTGATCAAATTGGAGGACGTTAATCCACATTAACGAAAGTGGACCCAAGGGGTGTACTTATTTCTAACTGGTTATTGAGGAAATTATAACGAAATTTGGAAATTGGAAATTGGCAATCGAGGATTTGGGGAAGGCTAAAATTGTTGATGATGACCCAACTAGCATCAAATTGTGAGAAATAATATGTTCTTAAAAATTATGAGAAATTACTAGTTACTGCCGATTAACATGTGTCAAGTAGTCAAGATCATTTCTCGGCAGAGCTTGGCATGAGCGATGAGGAAGCAACTGTTTCACACCTACATCCGTTTGGGGCGGAAAGTGGTGGTGTTGAGAGCTTAGCAAACGAATCGCGCATTGACAGCAGATGAAATGGGTATGAATAGCTATCAAATCATTGAGATTTATTTTACTAATTGATAGACTGACTGACTGATTAACTGATTGGGGTTGGGAAGTGGCCTTCATATGCCCTCCGACCTTGCTCCATCCAAAGCATCAACGGCTACATTACAACAGTGCAATTGATCCTAAGGAGCACTCCGCTATAGCTTGTTTGTTGCGAGGATGGCGTGTGGTGGTTCACTAATCCATGCAGCAAAACCTCCCCGGGAGAAGACACTCTGTTAAAGGGGAAGAGGGTACTGCCCCATCTCATCCTCCTTACCATTCTTATGATATTCCTGTCATTTGTAACTGGCCATCACCTTATTATCCACAAAGTGGATGATCTACCAGAAACAGAAGTGAGGTAGGAACACAGGTGGTAAAGCATAAGTTATTTCTAGCGCTGGGAACAAAGCACTTTAAAAGTGAAACTTTGAACAAACTTATGACCCTCTGAGGAAAAATAGTAGACAGTCCAGCTGATCAGTTCAACGAATGGATTGTTTTAAGAAGCATTGCACTAAAATCTAATTTTTTAAATAAAAACCTTACAAACTTATTTGATTACCTTGTAAATTTGTTTCACAAGGGCCTTTGCTATTATTTTCTACACTAAATTATAACAACTCGATACGAAAGTGAAAAATTCCATTCTGAGGTTCCTTTCTTCCAAAAATTACAATATTCTTTGCAATGGTTCTGCAGAATTTTCCTTTTTTATGTCTTCCACCTCTAATGTTTCGATTTCAATGGACAAGGCTAAATGACATTTGCCTTTAAATAGTTAGTCAGCAAACAATTGTAAATGGATACCACACTTTGATGAGGTGCATGAATGAAGGGAGCAACAAATTGACAATCTTTCAAACGTATTGCCATACATGGCACGTGGGTGGCACTCATTCCTCCTCGCCTAGTGGTATAGGAGTAGACCAAATGTACCATCATCAACCACATTTAACACTGACTAAAGCTGTTCTTGATACCTCAACCTAGAACTGAAAAAGAGGGTCTTCCTACACACCACCCACCACAATCCAATAATTCATTAAGAGGGCCAAAGTTTCCGAACCCTTAAAGGGGTGTGTGTTTTACTCTCACATCTTCAAACAATGTGAGGCTTTAAATCCAGCGTTTTCTGGAACTCGTAGAGGCCGACAACCTCAGGTCATTGTCATAATATTCACCCGACGTCTTCTTAAATGAGGGTTTAAGATATGAACATTCTCACATGGACTACGAGAAATAACTGATACATATCATACCCATAAATAAATATAGGAATTTGATAGATCCCATTAGTTGCCTTTGAGACGTTCACTTAAGCAAGGTGTGTGGAAAACCACGCTAACTTTACGATCACCAAGACATCAGTCGTTTGTTACCTTCAAAATGTGGAGATTCGCTTCCAACTTATGTACAGCATTACCACTTTCTGTGAAGACGGAATCTCTCTACTTGTCAATTAAATTATCACTTTCAAACAAATTCGTTAAACCAAAATTTATTGTTACCTGACTTTTCTTAACTTTCAACTGTGGAATGGGTTCCTGCATGGAGTCTCAAGCACTTGGCAATCGTAGTCAACATGGGTATTGCTGGTATCAACAATAATTTCACACCACGGTGGTTAATTTGGAATGAAGTTATAAATTTCATGACAAATTAGACATTTAAAAACAAGGAATTTTTTATTCTCGGCTTCAGCCTACTGATTCTGTCTTGCATTTTCGTGTTTATCATCATATACATGGGTGAGCTGCCTTTCACTTCCGGTTTCCTTCCATCCATCTCCATGGTTGGGTATTCCCTCATCAAAACATCACTCCACATTGCAGACATGCTTGAAGATACGTCAATGTCTGCAACGCACTTTGGGACTGGAGGAAGACAGTGCCACGTCTCATCCGACCATCCTACTTCCTCCGTATTTCTCTAAGTGATCAGTTCTGTCTTCTCTTGGCACCAGAAAATCCCACGTCAAAGGAAAAGGATGGTCAGTAGACAAAACTGAGATGGAAAGACAGGTTGATCACTTTTAGTGGCCAAAAGACAAAGTTTACTAGTCTGTGTCTCCTTGTCGTGTTGTGTGTTAATTCGATTACTTGTTTAGCTCTTCGTTCGGACTCGTGAACACTTAAGATTCCGCCTCTGTACTTTTGATGGGTGGAGTGGACTACGAGTCAGGTAAGTGCACCCCTCCCGCCTTCTTCAGCCCTTCTGTCCATCAGCAAGGCATTTCTTGCCCTAGTATTATTCCTTCTTTCGACTTCAGGGAAGACCCATGTGGAGCGACATTGGAGACATCGAATTCGATCTCAGCCACTCAAATTTGAACCTTACTTTGGCGAAAGAAGATGCATGTTGTGGATGGGAGAATCATTCACGAGCCCTAATGGAAGGGTTAAAAGTGACACCTAAATGCACCTACCAGGAATGCTGGTAACATCTGAAACAACACTGGTCGCTGCCGTGAACCAGTTGGGTAGGATCGGTTCGGACATGTCTACAGAATCGTTATGGAGGCATCAAAGAAGTAAACAAGTGATGCCTCCTCCACCTCCCTGCTCTAAATACATCGAACTCAGAAAGCAATGACTGGGCAGCACTAAAGTGCAAATAAACTGACAAGGAGGAATAATAGCAAAACCCAGTGCTCACGAAGCTATTTCAAACCCCATCCAATGGATATGATTTGAGTTTGATTGTTTGTCGAGACAAGTCCTAACTGCAATCTTAGGCTGTAAATTTTGCTACAGGAGATTTGGTGAAGGCTAAAAAGTTGGTGGTAACTCAGCCAGCATCAAGTTGGGGAATTCCTCTATTCTTAAAAATGTTGAGAATATACAGGTAGCTACTGATTAAAAGGTGTCAAGATCAGCTATCTGCAAAGTTTGACATGAGTGGGGAGGAGGAAAAGAGACGGTTTACACCTACACCAGAGGAGGATGGAAACTGTCGATGAGAGCAAGCGAATAATAAAGACATCTTCTCTAAAGTCCCACCGATCGATGGTCAGGTTAGTAGTCGCGATGACAGCCAGACAAACCGAACATAAAGCTTTAATTTATGATAATGACAACTCAGTTCATATCAAAAGGATTCAAATACACGAGAGCGGTGACGAGCCTTGTACTTTAGCTCTTCGACCGTAAGACACGCACACGCACGCCATAGGCCTAGCCCACCCGGATTTTCGGCAGTCGAGGCATCTGCTTTGAAATCTGCCTATTCGGATTAGTGGGCTGAAAGCTCAAATATGCACACCAAGCCTTAACAACGTATTTCTGCCCATCGCAACTACACTTGACGTTTGTGTCCTCTCATCCTGAACACTCGCATCATAAAGATGGAGGTTGAAGATGATGTAGCCAATTCAAATTTGTCTGCTTGACGGACTCCAAGCTGCGGGATGGAGCCAACCAACGCCTTCTTATTTGAGGGTCCAAAATAAGAACGCAGTCAAGAGGATCACAGCAAGGAATTTGTGCATTTAATGCCTATCAACAGCAGTGGGCATTTGGCAAGTCCCCATTTGTTGCCTTCAGCCTTTCACCTAAGCAAGGTGTACCGTAAATCAAACTGAAGAATTTTTGGCTACCAGGGAAGTAATTCTTCGTTTCATCCAATTGGTGAATGTGAGTCCATAATCAGATAGAGGACGATTAGCTTCCAATTTATGTATAACATCACCAAGTCCTACGCGGACAGAATACATCTATTTCTCAATTGAGTTCGTGTATTATACCCAAATTTGCTAAATTAAAATCCACTGACAGCCAGCTTTACCTAATTTCCAACTTTGGAATGAGTCCATATATTGAGTCTCATGCAGTTGACAATTGTTCGCGACAGGGTTATTGCCTGTACCAAGCTGCATCTTCGGCAGCAATACTTCCACACCACGGTACATAACTTGAAAAGAAAATGAACGTCTTGCGACAAAAAAAATAAAAATGTGCTAAGAATTTCCCATTCCTGGCTTTGGTCTACTGATTGTGTCGCACATTGTGATGCTCCCCACCAAACACATGAATCAGCTTCAGCTAAACAATAAATTAGAGGTTGCATGCATTTTAGTTAGCTTGCAGTAGTATGGATACATAGAACATTAGGTTGCTAGTATGTCCGATCAACCGCGTCCGCGAAATGCGTTTCCCACGGGCAACAACTGTATTTTATTATAATGAGGAGCAAGCAAAACTTAACGTCTGCAGCTGAAATCCGAAGCGAAATTACAGGCATAAGTAAGAATGCTTATTTGGCGACGGATTTGATAAAGATATGCCAAAGTAATATCCGACAAGCAAGAGGAATATTACAAAACATGTCGTTGCTAAAGATAAATAACCTAAAACTTGGAATTGTGTAGAATTTTGGCCAAAATTAATGAGTTTACGCTGCTTGGACACCAAATAACTTCGTCAAAATCTTCACCACGGCACTTCATCAACCTTCCTTGACAGGTTGAGCACAAGTTTGCCTATTGACTAATTTAATTGTAACCAACATTGAAACTTCACCTTATCTACTTTAGCGAATAGGAAATTGAAATGGTAATTTAGACCTTAAACGAAGTACAATATCTTCCTAATCTGGTTGCTTCGAGTTCATCAGCAAAGGAGAGCAAACAAATTTAGGCACTAATCAACTTAGCTGCCAGTTTGGTGTCAATGGATAGGATGTAAAACCGGCAAGATTTCTTAACCTCCACTAGGAGCAACTATTGACCTTTTGATGGACTCTTAATCTCTAGGACCAAGGTACCTAGGGGTCGTAAGATCAAGGCAGTAGATTATGATCTGTGCGATCATGATTCCTAGTGCAGCTGTGACGCCTTAGAATGGAACAACCGACAGCCATCACAATTAGGCTAGCTTTAGCAACTAGTACCTCCAAAAATAAACATGTTGAATTGATATGTTTGGGGTGCGATTGAGAGGGTCGACTACAGCAATATCTACAATGCCTGTATTTTCATGTAGACAAGGACAGAAAATGGATTGCTGACGTACAGAAGGGCTGGATGAGGAGGCGCTGCTGACTTATCACGTGGCCCATGCCACCCAGCCCAAGTTCAGACGCGAAGATACAAGTGTCCGTAAAT
>NW_020170401.1:1010348-1014015 GCF_000524195.1 Echinococcus granulosus
ATTATAATTTGCCATTCTTCTTCCAATGAGATACAAACTTGCGAAGTTGCCATTTTAGCCACTGCAAGCCAGCGGCTTCTCCTTCCATCTCAGATTTGTTCTCTGACCATGCGTTCGCTTTGGCGTGCGATTGTCCAATGCTAAGGGAAGGCAGTGCCTCTTACTTGAAGAAATACTGAGGAAGTAATACGGACTGATTAGATATAGCACTGTCTTCTCCCCTTTAATACTTGCGCTGAAGATTCTGAGGGATCTCCAATCTTTACTTCAAACCTGACTGGAATGTGGAGTGGTGTTTTGATGCAGGAATGCCTGACCACTAGGATCGATGGAAGGAAACCGGAAGCGAACGAGAACTGATTTTTATGTGTATGTTGGGAAGCATTAAAGTGTGGAAAACAATCTGTAGGCTGAAGTTGACAATAAAAATTTCCTTAGTCGTTTTCACTATCCATTTTGTGGCGAAATGTTGTCAAAGATGCTGCTTGATAGAAATAATATCCGTGTGGACTACGATTGCCAATTGTTTGAGACCCAATGCATGGGATCAATTAAAAGGGGAAATTTAAGACAAAATGGTCATCAATGAGTATCATGTTTAGCAAATTTGTTTAAAATATAAATGTAGTATACACATAAGCTAGAAGCGAATCTCCTTCCACCTGATTATGGCCTTACATCCACCAAACAAAGGTTATAAAGCTTATTCTCTTGCTTGATGAAAAGTAGGTAGTTTGAATTTTGGGGCATCTCGCTTGAGTGGAAGACTCGAAGGGAACTAATGGGCACTTGTCAAATGCCCACTGTTGTTTATGTGCATAATATGCATCAGTTAATTGTTGTGATCATCTTAACTCCTTCTTTTTTAAGCCCCCAATTAAAAAGGCGTCGATTGACTCCATCCTGCTGCTTGGAGTCCGTTAAGCAGACAAACATCTTCAACTGCCATTTGTATTATGTGAGGGATTACGACGATAGGAGGAAAAAACCATCAGGCGTATTACAATGAACAGAGGTACATTGTTACGGAATAGTGTGCATATTTGAGCTTTCAGCCCACTAATCCGAATAGGCAGATTTCAAAGCAGATGCCTCGACTGCCGAAAATCCGGGTGGGCTAGGACTATGGCGTGCGTGTACGTGTCCTACGGTCAAAGAGCTAAAGGACAAGGCTCGTCACCGCTCTCGTGTATTTGAATCCTTTTGATGTGAACTGAGTTGCCACTGCCATAAATTGGAGTTTTATGATCGATTTGTCTGGTTGCCATCGTGCTAACAAAAACACCATCGACCAGTGCGACTCCAGGGCAGATGTCTTTATCAATCAGTCGCTTCCGCCACCAGTTTCCATTCTCAGCTGCTGTAGGTGTAAATCGTCTCTTTCCTCCTCACGCATGTCATGCTTTGCAGAGGGCTGATCTTACCACCTTTTAAGCAGTAGCAATCTGCAAATCCCTTATTTTTTAAGAATAGAAGGTTTCCCTCAATATGATGCTAGTTGGGTCATCACTAACCATTTTACTCTTCACTGAATCTCCTGTAGCAAATTTTACAGCCATAGAATGCAGTTAAAATTGGTCCAGTCAAACATGCAAACTCGAATCCTATCCATCGCATGGGGTTCGAAATAACTTCTTGAGCATAAAGTTTTGCTCTTATTCGTTTCAATCACTTTTTTGCACTTCAATGCTGCCTAGTCACATCTGTCTGGAGTCGGTTTAGCAAAAGAAGCGACGTGGAGGAGGCATTGCATGTTCACTTCATTGACACCTTCATTACAAAACTGTGGACAGCTCCGTACCCGTCTATTCCGAATGATTCGCGACCACGACTAGTGTTGTACAGTTGTAAGCAACATTTCCGGAAAAATGAAACTGAAGCATTTGCCGCATGTAAACGTTATGTTCAACCCTTCAATTAGGGGTCATTACATATTCTCCCATCTACAGCATATGCCTTTCTTCCAGCAAAGTAAGGTTCAACTTTCAGTAGCAGAATTGGCTTTTCGATGACACCAATGTCAAGCCCCTTGATTCTTCCCTAAAGTCTAAAGTTATAATACAAGGAGGGAAAATGCCTTGCTGATGACCAGAGGTGCTGAAGGGGAGCAGGGGCCATTTACATGACCTGTAGTCCATGCTACACAGCGAAAGTAGAGGCGAAACCCTTGGAGTTCACCAGTCGGAAAGGAAGAGCTAAACAAATACTCAAAGTAGCACAAGACAATGAGACACAAACTTGTGGACTTTATCTCTTTTGTTGACAAAAGCGAACACCCACTCGTTCCATCTCAGTTTTGTTCTCCACTCACCCGTTCTCTTTGGTGCGCGATCGTCTGATGCCAAGATGTGACAGAACTTCTCACTTGGAGAAATATCGCAGAAGTAGGGTAGGCAGGTGAGACGTGACCGTATCTTCTCCCCATTCTTACGTGCATTGTAGATGCTGACGTAACTTTAAACTTCCCTGAATATGGTGTGGTGTTTGATCCAGGAATGCCTAAATACGAGAATCGGTGGAAGACAGCCGGAAGTCACCGATGGCTGATCCATGTGACTACTGAGAATGATTACAATATGGGACGCAGTCACTAGACTGAAACCGAGAATACAAAATTTCTTTGGACGTGTTCATTTCCATTTTGTCGCAATGGGCTTAGTAGACTATTATATTGCTCTTCTCGCCTTTCACGCATTTCATTAAAACGTGGTATGTATTTTAGCTTGTCTACTAACTGACTGACTGACCAAATAACCATGAGTTCACTAGCTCTTGCTTTACCTTGTACTCCTCCACACCTTGACACCTTTCAATCTGTATCAGCTTGCAACTCTACAGTATTCTCATGACTAGGGTGTTTCCTTCAGCTTGATGTTAGTTGGGTCATCATCAACAATTTTATCCCTATCCAAATTGTTATTGCAAATTTTAGGGCCTTAAATGTCACTTGAATTCAGTTCGTAAAAGCTTGAGTCCCGTCTACCGGTTTTAATGGGAATTTTATGATGGGTGGCTGAGTTTAAAGTCGGCGGAAAATGGGAGATTCCAGAATAAGGGGCATTGCATAGGTAGACTGATTCACACCGAGGAAGGTGCCACACTTATTTTGTTGTATCACACTCTATGTCGATGATTGGAGAAACTTCGTAATGTATAAGTTGAGCATTTGTGATTTCTTCAAAAAACCGGTCAGAAGTAAATATTTCGCTTCGGTCAGCTTTCTTTATTGATAATATAAGTACACCACTTTTATTTCAAAAGGTGTCCCATCAACTAGTGTTTACCGCTTTTATGAAAACATTTATTTTATCCACATAAATCTGTAGCTTATTGCTAAAAACAGTTTGCTTAACTTGGCATTTACTTTCCGTGAATTGAGTATCTACTTTATATTAGCAATTTACCAACTTCTCGCAAAAGCGTTAGCACCAAAATGATCGCGATAGGGCAGAGAAAGAAGCATTAAAGACTATCTACCGTATTTCTATAATTCTACAATGCAAATTACAATTGGCCAATTGCCTCTTACAAGTCACGAATTCCTCTCTGATGATTAATGGATGAGGTACCACCTACTCACCCATCCACCTAGCGAGCAGTCAGCTAGCAGGCCGAATCAGGCCCCGTGTATTAGCATAGTGCGCAATTGGTGCAAGGACAGGGTAGG
>NW_020170401.1:1014115-1017849 GCF_000524195.1 Echinococcus granulosus
TCGCTCGGTTATGATAACCAATTGCTTCAAATTGTGCCAAAACAGACTGACTGACATCAAAATGGGATGAATGATGTACCATGGCTGTGTATAACTGCAGTTGTAGATGGTCAGTTTGTTGATGGAAGAATCTGTATCGTGTACTGCAACAATGGGATCCCTTGACTACGTTCGACTATTTTCCCCTGGGATCCTGTCAGCCACTGTTTCTAAAATATAACTTCACTACGCTACCTTCCCCCACCATATAATTTCTTTAAAGATATTAAAAACTTTTTGTCAAAACCACATTAAAATGAGAGTTACCCGCAGATGACCCACGGGGTACTTAGCAACCTCTCCAGTCCAAGGAACTCAAACTTTGAAAAAGGTGGAACAAAAGTGAGTGGGAAAATTAATCTCTCTTTGCTATAATGGTGAGAGGTGAAAAAAAGGTCTACTACAGCCTGAGCTAGTGCACTTGAAAGCCGGTACCTCAAAATCTGATTTACTTAAGCCAATCTTCTTGAAATCTAGGCACGAATTGTAGTCACCATCTGTCAATTTTTGATGCAATAATCTGTCTATTTAATCAAAATCATAGTAGGAAGCAAAAATGGAAGGAAGGAATAGCAGCGGAAAGTTGTTTTCTTTTGTACTGGCATACACAATGAAGTTGAGTGGAGTGTAGAATGGCCAGATGAATTCGTATGGCTTTTTTTAATAAGCATTGCCCGACTGTGAAAAACCATCAAATTATAATGTTTTTTGGAAAAATCACAATCTGTCGTCTATATTCAAAGAGAAAAAGACTTGTCTTCAGAAGCAGGTGAACTCCTGCCTGGTGCTTGTCTTGGGAGAGCGACAGGTAGTGGGATTGGGGATCACCAATGGTATACTTGTTAACCTAAATGTCCACTTTAGGCACCCGTGTGAACATCAGGCAAGTGGAGAACTAGATGATAGCTCTTGAGCTTGTTATTACCATTGTCAGGATATGCACTCAGGTTTCGCCCCTCCTTTCCCTTCCCAGCTGATGTCAAAGACGACCAGTCCTGTGGCCACCACTTGCGTACTGTCAATGATTGCACGTACTTACCCATTTCTATTCCTAATGGACGGTCTCTCTAAACTTGATGCACAGGCATTTCATTGATGGTTCATCGTCAGAATCTCAAAGTGTTTAGACTACTTCTAAACGGTGCACTCGGCTTGGTCACAGCTAGCTGCTGCCTTGTTAAGCTGTGGGGCCAAATTTAATTTCATCAACCGGACATTCTGGCATCGCACCCGTCTGGTACAGCTAGGCGTCATTTGATGAAAGGGAGTAAGGTTTTGAATGCAAGAGAAAGGTGGCAGGCGAGCGTAATAGAGAGTGCCACATCGAGAGACCGAGGCAATTTTAAACTTTACGGTGCACGTCTGCGGACAATCACATACCATTTTAAATCCTCCACCCACCTTCCCCCTCAAGTAATAGCGTGCCGGTCTTTGTGGTGAGCCATATGGAAATCTACACGATTTCGATGTAATTGCTTGATGCCACATACGCATAAGACGGTATTCAACATGTGTAATGGCAGAAAATACGGCATTGAGGCAGAAGCAAGTGGGTGATTCCTCAACTGTTCTGCAAATAATGGAAAGCAAAATTGCAAAGGAAACTTTTGAATTTGGGAAAGAGGGGGCCAGTTGAGTAGCAAAAAGTAGGTCAACACCCCTCCGTATTTACAAGGCAGGCGGCAAAACAGAATCTGATAATTTATAACCCGATGCAGGAGAAAGGAGATGGGGATAGGGCCAATGTTATCTGCAGGAAGTGTACTTGAGATCTGGGGATTCTACTTTCCAAAAATAAATTCTGTTTGCTGAATTGAATACACAATACGGAGTGAAGTTCTGGAGGTTAGATGGATCCGGAGTAAATAAGTGGACTGGTGAGGGAAATTATATGCAATTAGAGATGTGTGCCAATTCGGTTCAGACACCATCAATCGAGGTGGTAGGAAATGCTGGCGATGAGTGTCTGTGGATACGAAGTTCCAAAACCGGAATGTTGTAAATGTTGCAATACCTCCCGTCACTGGCGTTGCTGTCACCAGTCCGCAACACAAAAAATCTTTCTAGAGAATGTTCCATCCGTGCATTCTGTCCTCTTGCTCCTCATTGCTTCATCGGCGTGTAACATTATCTTATGATGGAGTTGGAAGAGCTGGAAGAGACAAAGGGTTCTGCGGTAACGGCTAAGCCAACCACTCCATCGCCCAATCCTTCATGAGGATATGCAGTTTCGAAGAATCACGGCTTACCAAGCATCAAGACAAATATCTCACCGCAATAATGAAGTGACCCGATGTGAGACGATGAACTGTCAGTGAGATGTTTTAGCCACACTGATGATTCCTTCCTTGTGTAGAGGCCGCCTTCCATGTACTAATTAAACGATGGAAGGTGAATGTAGAAGCACCCAAAACCAAATGCGGTTTTCACTCCTTAAAACTTGTACTTTTTATTTATGGAATCAAAATGTTTGTTTTTCCCACTAATAAACCCATTCTGATAGTAAAATTTCATGGGTATTTTTGATTGTAGAACTTGTCATTGTCATTCGCACTTTAGAACAGTGGTATGGAAAAGGTTTTGTTGCAGCCCGATGGGGTTTTGGTCACCGTAGAGAAATAGTCGAACGGTTGTGAGTCTCCTGTTTGATTGTATTCCCCTTTTGCGTCTGTGCTTATGGCTGTCAAAGTCGACTGCTTTTACAGTTTTCGTACTCGTTTTAAGAACAACTGATTTCGAAACACTTTCGGGAAAGTTATGATTCGTACAATGATATCTTGGCAGTCAATCTGACCCACTTTTCTACCTCTGTCTAGAAGTGGTCTGCTTACCTACCTTCTGGAAAATATCTTACTTATTAACCAATAAAGCCATCTATCATACAGGAGCGTTCCTGAAGATCAGTATAGAGGGAATCTATTTTGTCACATGCTGCCACAGAAGCTGGATTGATCCAATGAAATTCGACTGGTGAGATGTGTCCGAGTCAAAAATGAGTAAATGATGGGTCAGCTTCATAGTAAATGTAAGAAGGAGTTGGATGAATAGCTGCTTAGGCGTGATTAAAAGGGTTTTATACCCTTCTTTTGGTGGTAGAATAGTAGAGGTCGAAGGGGAACCCCCAAAACATACCTGTGTCAAAATGAGGGCATTCCCCTGAAGACACAAATGTGGGCTTACGCAGCGCAAGTTGGAAAATTTATGTCTGGCTGCAGGCGTGGGACTGATGAATACAACTGTGGTGGTGAGTGGAGCCATCACCACCATCGTCTTCACCCTCATGATGGAATGCACGCGAAGCGAGGTTGTGGAGGGTGCGCGCGCTACTCATTACACCATCCTCTCCACCGCCGAGGTGCTGGGCAAACTCCTCTTCGCTGCCCTGGGAGCTGCTGCTCTTACTGACATCCTCGGCTACCCACTCGCCTACCTCCTCTTCCTCGCACTCAATATTCTTCCACCCTCGCTCCTGGTGCTTGGTCGACGTCGGTGGCCACTCCTTCATTCGCATAAGTTGGTTTCCTGGTGACTGGAAGGCAGCATAGATGGATGAACCGCCATGATATTGAGACGGCTACCAAGTTGACGGTGAGTGAAGGATTTGTGAAATTGCAAATCCGACTCAGGCGCGTATTGCTCTACTGCATTATCATGTCGTTGCATCCTTTCCCGTTGGATGAATGTGCAACAAGACT